>NW_007224299.1:57183-89123 GCF_000164805.1 Carlito syrichta | reverse complement strand
TAGAGATGAGGTCTCGCTGCCCAGGCGGGTCTCGAACCTGTGGGCTCAGGCAATCCACTCACCTCAACCTCCCAAAGGCGTGGGGTTACAGGCTGGGCCACCGAGCCCGGTGGAAGTGACATTTTAAATAGAAAGAACAGTATGAGCTAAGACAGCACAGTAGAAAGTTCCTAGTGCAGACAGGGAAGAGAGGTGACTCCAGGTGAAAAATAGTGTGGCCTGAGGAACAAGTGGGAAATAAAGTTTGTAAGGCCAGTGCATTGAGACTTGAGTGCCAGGAATTTTGAACTTTAATTAATAGGAATGGGAACCCAACAGAATTCAAAATATAAGTATAATGATTAATCTAGAAATACTAAGCCATAATACAAAATCTGGGAGATAACATCTGATCATTCAACAATAAGCTTAAGTTACTAAAAAAAAGTTCCAAACTGTTTCAGACATTTCAGAACACATAGTAATTCTATGAAAGGTTTTGTTAGTATATTTAATCACGGCCATACATTGTTATTTAAGGATAGTCCAAAGTGGCCTCATAACTTTAAAAAATATTTTAAAAAGAACCATGAGTTAAGAGTCACTCAGTATCAGTTTTCCACAGGTTTTGAATATAGACATAAATAAATGTATTTTTTTCTAAAGTAGAATATTAGGTTTTCCTCAAAGATTATAACGATGACCTAGGCAGGACAGAAAGAAAAATCTATATAGAAAAATATATATAATGAGACTAAGAGGTGATAAAAGAGCAAGGAAGGGATTAGTGACTTTTAAATCCTTGAGGTTGGTTGCCAAGCTATGGGTTTGCTTAACTGGTAAAGGGGACAGTTGAGGGGACGTGGCAGTGGATAACAGCACATAATTTGTAGTTGCAGAGAATATTGCAAACATTCATAATATAGGATGGTAGTAGTGGAAAGAGAAGATGGTATGGAGTTAAGTGGACCTACATTTGAATACTAGTCATGTGATCTTGAAAATATTTAACTTACCCATAATTAATTTTCTTCTATAATATGAGGATAACAAATATTTACCTTACAGGGATGTATATTCAGTATATAATAGCTCTACAATAAAAACCTTTTATTAACATCCTAATGTGTGCCACTACTGTGATTCTGTGGCTTTTAATCTTTGGCAGACTATAGAAAGAGATGAACAGTACTTAGAAAGTTGATCAAGGAGTGCTGCAATGCCCACGGCTCAAAATTCTCTCTTCATATTCCTTCTCTCCCTCTCCCTCGATCTCTCTCTCTCTCTCTCTCTCTCTCTCTCTCTCTCTCTATCTCGCGCTCTCTCTCTCTCTCTATCTCGCGCTCTCTCTCTCTCTCTCTCTCTCTCTCACACACGCACACACACATATGCATGCACATTTTTCACTCTACCATTTTAAGTTAAGAAGTTCCTTTTAAAAGGATATAAAGTTTTCTGGAGAGGCAAACCACCTTCACACTTCAGTGTGATCAGTTCCTTGCTTAGTGAAAAGTTGTTACTTTGGAATTGGAAAAAGGCCCTGTGAGTTAGGAACTTTTTAAGAGCATTCAGTATGACAGGAAGGTAGGGAGGAAGAGGGAAGGCGAAAGGTAAGGACAGAGAGGGAGGAAAAGAGAGAGAGAGGAGAGAGTCCAGTTCTAATTTGAATTTTCTCCTTAGTTAGGGCCTTTCTGTCCCCTAACAATCTTTGAGGAAGATAATTGAGACTTCAAATTATCAAGTCTGTGCCAAGCTTAGATTCCTTTCTTTCATCCCTATCTCACCTGTTCAGGCTGATGAGCTCTCCTTTCAAATCCACACACAGTAATATAGGAAAGAGTGAGAAGATATGTTTGCAGGACTCCTCTGCCCCCCACCTATCTTAACCCTGAAGAAAATTTGATTTTTGATTTTTGTTTTTTTCCATTAACCGGACTTTTAAAGAGGCAATCCCAATTCTCCACTTCCCCCCCCCCCCGCCAAAAAAAAAAGTTAAGTAATTTAGGGATTTTCTTTAAAATAAATTCTGTAGCTATTCAATCAGGGTAGGTCATAGTAAGTCAGTTTTCCCCCCACTTCCCATAGCCTCAGCTTTTAGTTTAGCTTTGGCAGTGAAGATCCGTCCCTAAGCGATTGCAACCCAACCCCCACTCTAAACATTTCACAGGCTACTGAGCTGCGGGAAGCTGAGACTGCCAATTTGGAATCTGGGATTCCCAGGACATCAGGTCGAGCAACTGAGAGGTCCACCCAGGGGTAAATTCCACACATAGTTTCTTCTCTCTTTGGGACCAGTGCTTTAACATCTGGGTTAATCAGATCGTGCAGACACGGAAAATCAGCGCAGAAAACAGCTGAGCACGTTGCTCAGAGCCCAGATTGAACGTGACCAGTAGTTCTTAGAAACAGCTTCTGGAAACACCAGCTCCAATAGGCTAGTAGCGTCTGAAAGCGGATAAGGCAGGAGTGAAACAGAGCCTTGTTTAGATCTTTGGGACAAACAGAGCCTTGTTTAGATTTTAAGGACTCCCTTAACTTTTGGATAACTTTTGAAATTGTATTTACCCAGAGAGAGGAGGTGCAGAGTGGCAACCGCACCCAGATTAAAAAAAAAAAAAAATTAGATTCTCATACTCCCCAGATTCTTTGCAAACAGGGATGAAAGATACAAGTTGGGAAGTTCAACATTCGGATTAAAATAAGGATTAGCTTCCAAAGAACCTGCACACTTTACATCGCTGAGCCTCTCTCTCCTTACTGCGCCTGCGCGCGCGCCAACTGCAGCCCCTGCCTCCCCGCTGGGGACGTAAAACGTGCGCCAGGAGGCGGGCGGTGGGATGCGCATGCGCGCTCGTGGCGCCAGCGCTTTTCTCCGTGCGGCCCGCGGGAAGCTCAGAGAGCCCCGTGTTCGTCTGCAGCGTCTTCTGCGCTCGTTCGGTGCTGCGCGCTGGGAGAATGAGAAAGGGAGAGCTAGTGTAAGTCCTTCCCTTGGCCACATAAGGCGAAGCAAGGGTGTTTTCTCTCCGCCAGGCAAGTTCCCTTATAACCGGGTCCCGCCCCCTTCCCGGCCTACCCTCCCTTACCCCTTCCCTCCCCTTTGCCCCTTCCCTTCCCTTCCCCTTTTCCTGTGGGGACCCCCTTGGTTCCTCTTGGTCTGTTTGTGAGCCCCTGCCAAGGCCATGAAACTCGTGAGGAAGGACATTGAGAAGGACAATGCGGGCCAGGTGACCCTAGTCCCCGAGGAGCCCGAGGACATGTGGCACACCTACAATCTAGTGCAGGTGGGCGACAGCTTGCGCGCCTCCACCATCCGCAAGGTACAGACCGAGTCCTCCACAGGCAGCGTGGGAAGCAACCGGGTCCGCACTACCCTCACTCTCTGCGTGGAGGCCATCGACTTCGACTCTCAAGCCTGCCAGCTGCGGGTCAAGGGGACTAACATCCAAGAGAATGAGTATGTCAAGATGGGCGCTTACCACACCATCGAGCTGGAGCCTAACCGCCAATTCACCCTGGCTAAGAAACAGTGGGACAGTGTGGTTCTGGAGCGCATCGAGCAGGCCTGTGACCCAGCCTGGAGTGCTGATGTGGCAGCTGTGGTCATGCAGGAAGGCCTCGCCCATATCTGCTTAGTCACTCCCAGCATGACCCTCACTCGGGCCAAGGTGGAGGTGAACATCCCTAGGAAACGGAAAGGCAACTGCTCCCAGCATGACCGGGCCTTGGAGCGCTTCTATGAACAGGTGGTCCAGGCCATCCAGCGCCACATACACTTTGATGTTGTAAAGTGCATCCTGGTGGCCAGCCCAGGATTTGTGAGGGAGCAGTTCTGCGACTACATGTTTCAACAAGCAGTGAAGAATGACAACAAAGTGCTCCTGGAAAACCGGTCCAAATTTCTTCAGGTAAAATAATCTTACACAGGGATAGTTAAGAATGGGCAGAGGGGTTGGTATAAACTACTCCTAAAGTTTTAGAACTGGGAAAAATAAGAGGAGAAAGTCTTCACTTGAGTAGGATTGTAAATGAGATAATGAAATGAAAAAACTGTTCAGTATCTAGCAGATTTACATAGTAAAACTTTGCTGAAGTCCTTAACCATGTAAAGCTTTATTAGTGCTTTTGGTTTTAGGTCATTGTGGGTTGATTAATGGGTGTTCTAAGACATTTTTTTGCCTGACTTTTATCATTGTGATTCTAGGTACATGCCTCCTCCGGACACAAGTACTCCCTGAAAGAGGCCCTTTGTGACCCTACTGTAGCTAGCCGCCTTTCAGACACTAAAGCTGCTGGGGAAGTAAAAGCCTTGGATGACTTCTATAAAATGTTACAGCATGAACCTGATCGCGCTTTCTATGGACTCAAGCAGGTGGAGAAGGCCAATGAAGCCATGGCAATTGACACATTGCTCATCAGTGATGAGCTCTTCAGGCACCAGGATGTAGCTACTCGGAGCCGGTATGTGAGGCTGGTGGACAGTGTGAAAGAAAATGCAGGCACAGTTAGGATATTCTCTAGTCTTCATGTATCCGGGGAACAGCTCAGCCAATTGACTGGGGTAGCTGCCATTCTCCGCTTCCCTGTCCCTGAACTCTCTGATCAAGAGGACGATTCCAGTTCTGAAGAGGATTAATGATTGAAATACAAAATTGAGACAACCTTTGTGTCTTACTTCTAAACTGTTACAGTGCATTTCTCCATATCCTTGTGACAGAGGGCTGCAAGAGTGGCACTTTTTGATTCATACAGGGATTTCTTATGTATTTGGTCACACTAGGTATTTTGTGTGGTTGGCAAGACATATTCAAGCTAAATAAACTAAAAAATAATCTCCATGTACTACCATCTTTATTAATTAGGATAAGTTTATAGAGGATTGCTTAGAAAAAAAATTTTGTGTTCCTAATAAGAATGTCTAATACAGAATGTTGTTTAGGATAGATCATAAAGTCTCATACTACATGCATTGAAATAATTCTTCATAGAAAAAGCTTTTTGCTATCTTATTATCCTCAATTTACATTGTTTATTTTAATTCTGCAGGGTGTTTTTGGATTTCATTTAATGATTCATTTTCTCCCACCACCCCCAGACATTTTTTTGTTTACATGCTTTTGCTATTTGAAATAATAGAAAGTTTAAAATGATATTTTTCTTAAGAGACTTGTTAAATTAATCTTGTTAAAAGTAAATTCTAGGTGTTTTGTTGTTAGAATTAGTCATATATGGTTTCCAGGACCACCTAATCAGTTATTTTTAGGTCACAGAGCTTTCATCTGCTAGAGATTGTCAAGATACTCTGTGGCATCTTTATTTGTTAAATGAGACCAAGGTATGTGATTTGCTTATTATGCTAATTCATGGCAAAGCAGAAAGTGGTCTCCAGTCTGGATGTCAGTTCTTTGCACTGGAACACTGCCACAATTTTGGTTTTTTGTGTTTTTTGTTTGTTTGTTTGTTTTTTTTGGCTTGTCAAATTTATACTTGCTTTTATTTCTTTGTGGCACTAGTCTGTGCTTTCACATTCTTTTTGGACTATTTTAGGTATGAAAAAGCCTGTTCAAAAAGTTTGAGTAAAGTCATATTATTAGTATGTGGTAGTTGACTTATAATCCAGTACTCTACTATCATTATGGAATTTCTGCAAATACTTCAGAGTTTAAAGCATTCTTTTTATTAAATTTTTAGATGTGCATTTTTTAAGATTTAGGTTTGGAGGCTCATGGAATGGAATTGCATCTTGACCTTTTACAAACTCAATTTAGCCAAATAATCAGGAAAGTTCTTAGGAAGAGCAAATGTGTAACACCTGGATCAGTGATGCCTACTTCAAGAGGAATACTAAATATCCTTTGCCTATGTTTTCTGTCTGTGAGCCTTCCTTCTGGTGTAACAGACTTGGGGATTTTTTTATAAACTTCCTAACTAGTCTGAAGCTTTTTAATCTGTTGTTGAGAACTGACATTTACATATACTTTAAAATCACAGATTTATATTTTTATATATTTACCTCCTACTGTAAAAATAGAGATTGTCATTTTATTTTAACTTCAAGAATATTTAAAAGAATATTAAGATATATTAAATACTTTAATAAGAATCTGGAAATGAAGCCACCAAGATCCTTAAAGTTAGAAACTGAATGATAGTGAATTATAGTCTTAGTAAGAATTTGGAGGTTTGGGGGCATTTATCACTCATAATCTATGCAGTACTGAAATGAAACAATAAATAGACAGTACATTTCAGGTCATAGGTTCTCAAATTTAGCTGCCTCTTAGCTTCACCTTGGGAGCTGTTAAAATTCTCAATGCCCAGACTGCAGTCCAGACTAATTAATTTCATCCTTAGAAATTTCATCCTTAGAAATTTTTTTAAGGCTACCATATTCCAATAGGCACCAAGGCTGAGAACCACTGATTTAGGCCTTATCTTCAAGTATGGAGCATTGACTGGCAGCATCCCTGAGAGTTTGTTAGAAACTAGGATTCAGGGCTCTATTCTAGACCTATAAAGACAGAATCTACTGTACCAACATCTCCAGGTGATTACTGTACATAATAAAATTTGATAGACATTCGCTTGTTCTCCCTGTGCTGGTAAATCTCTGACTGGGATTACCAACCAGAGAAAAAAAGATTTGAGTTTAAGGTCTCTCAAAAGAGCTAACTGGGCACACTCAACTATCTATAAAACTTATCGGTTTTTTTTTTTTTTTTGAGTTGTAGTCTCACTCTGTCGCAGACTGGAGTGCAGTGGCCACTGTTGGCCACTGCAGCCTCGACCTGCTGGGCTCCGGCGATTCTTCTGCCTCAGCCTTCCCAGTAGCCGGAATTACAGGCATCCGCTACCACGCCTGGCTGATTTTTTGATTTATTGTAGAGATGAGGTCTCGCTGCCCAGACAGGTCTCCAATCCGCGGGCTCAGGCAATCCACTCACCTCAACCTGCCAAAGATGCGGGATTACAGGCTGGTCCACCGAGCCCGGCTATAACTTCTCTAAATAAAAGCCTTTTTGTATGTCTATGAAGTCATTAATCTTAAAAATCTTTAATTCCTGTTTTTAAAAAATTACTTTTTATGTCTTTATCAAGAGTATAATTCTTACTTATAATTCTTATCAAGGTAAGTTGAGAAGTGTGCTAGTCACCTAAGACTTTCCCAGTAGCAAGAAGGAGTTTGGGTTTGACCATAATGAGAAACAACTTTAAGCAGGAGAATGGCATGGTAAACTTTTGCATTTCATAAATATCACTGGCAATGTCAACATGGACAAGAGTAGACAAGATAAGAGGGCTGATTGAAAGAATACATGTTAGAAAAATGAGAAAGATGAACTGAACAAAGGCAGTAACAATACTTGCGAAAGGAATGAAAAGAAGCCATAGGACTTATTAAGAGAGGATTACAAAAGACAGGCTGCTGATTGTGTTGTTCAGAGTTATAGAAAAAGAAACGTCTAAAGGTAAATCTCAAGTTTTGAGTGGTGGGAGAGGTGATGGCACAATTTAAAGACACAGAAAATACAGGAAGAGAGACTGGCTTGGAAGGAAAAGCAGTTCAATTTTGAATCTTTGGTTTGAAGTGACTGGAACATCTGGAATTCTTTTCCACCAGATTTCTGCATACTTACTCCTTTCAAGTTGTTGCTTACATGTCAACTTAATGAGGGCTTCCCAAATCATTTTTTTTAAATGTAACTTTAAAAATGGTAACTTTTAGACAAATCTTTTATGGGTTGGTGATTGAATTTACTAAACTATTTCTTTTAGGATTCCCAAAGCTGATATTTGTTAGGCTGAAGTGAAAATGATAAAAATATGATAAAATTCATTGTTTTTCTTTATATAGCAAGAATTACTCCTTTTTAGGGAATGTTTGATTTAGTTTCACCACCTATATTCTCATCCACATTTTAGAGTATTTCTAAATTTTCAAGTACAGTGTATAAGCCCATTTATTTTGCAGTAGTTTTTAAAAATTTTAAGTAACATATTATATTGTGTTGGAATAGGTAACACTGGGTACGAAATTGGGATATTATGAATTTGTTAATTTAAATTGAGAAACTAACAAGTTTTCTTAAGGACAGTTCACCATTGAGTGACGTACTATAGTTGCATATAAATTTTGGGACTGTAGTTATTGCTTTTTACAATGAATATTTTAATACTATAATTTAAATGAGCATTAATATGGGAAATAAACTTCCAGATTCCAGTTGCTAAGTATTATAACATTTATAATAAATTGTAGGGATTTGGGTTACTAATCTTTTAAATTCCCTTTCTTTCATTCCCTAAAATTGCCCACATTAAAACCGCATTTTTTGAATGCTGATTCAATGGAAATGCCTGTTTTCTATAATGTCAGAGATTTAGAGAACTTAGAGCTTATTTCTATTTGGGTGCCACATTTGGTTCCAAAACACCTACTACTTAGGGGCAGTGTCTGCCAAGTAGCAAATACAAGAGAAAAATATTTTGGCAGTCCCATTGCCTGGCTATGCCTAAGGTTAGTGCCACTGTCCCCACTCCCAGAAAAGATAACCTATTAGAATGAAAGTAACTATGTGCTTAGTAAATGCCAGGTCTTGTGGTTAGGGCTTTAACATGCATTATTTAATTCTTTCAAGAATACTGTTAGAAGGATTTTATCTTTACTATTTTCAGATGGGAAAATACTGAAGTTAAAAGAGGTTAAATAATTTTCCCAAAATCGTATACCTAGAGGGTATGATGAGGAGCCCCCTCAGCCAATTCCCTAAAAAAAGATAAGAATGTCAGTTCCATATCTGTTTTCTGTTTGCAGTAGGTCAAACATGTGAAGTCTTACCTCCATTTATTTATTTTTATTTCACACCTAGTTTTAGCAAGCTTTTTTTTTTTTAATAAAAAAAAAAAGTTAAAACTACTATGTTACTTCATGCACTTTTTCAACAAACATTTATTTACTAAGGACCTTAAGTAGCCAGAACTGTGGTTCCCTTGAGTGTGCAAGGATGAATTAAAACACTTTTCCCCACCTTTAATCAGCAAACTAGATATTAGAGAAAGATGACCTAAAACAGCCAAGCTGACAGTGAAGTGACAGTAGTCAGGAGTGACAGCTGATAGCGCAAGTGACTCCTGAAGCACCATCAAAAAATCTAGGGCATAGTGTACTTCACCAGGGCCTGAGGACTTACTGTGTTATAGTAACTGGTATTCATGTTGAGGAACAGATTGAACTATCTTTAATGTATTCTGTTACATCAAGGAAATATGTCTTTCAAAATGATTTTCATCCAAAATTATTAAAATCTCTGCTTAAAAAATCTGGAGTTGTCTTACCTAGAATGACAGTTCCAGATAAGCAGGGTTTTACTGTGCCATAATAGTCTCAGTAACAAAACTCAAATAATTGTTAAAGGATGAATTCTTGTTAAGGAAAAAAAAATCCCAATAGCTTTTAGTTGTAAAATTTATTCAGAGGTGGGAGGTCTTTCTGAGTTCAAGTCTAAGTTCCAGAAGTTTTATGTCTGGAATTTTTCATCAAGCCCTAGTGTAAACATTGACTAGAACTTTTTGTTTGACAACATTGTGAAAAATTGCTCTGTAGATATAAAACATATTTAATCCCTTGTGTTTCAGCTCATTTGATCCAATGACCATAAATTAGAGTTTGTTTTTCCTCCCCAAATGTGTTGTTGACAAAGATAGAGCTCTTTTTTTTATAAGTTTGAGGACAGATACACTCAAATACATTGCAGTATATGGCTCTGAATCACTAGAATTATAAAAGGTTAAAGCTGTAAGGAACTTTTTATATCATTTGACCTGCTCATTTCATGATACAGATATAAAGTAAGGTCCAGAGAGGGTTGTCACCTTGCTCAAAGTCACACATCAGGAGTTTTGCATAAGGCCCACATTCCTGTTTGATGCATTCCATCCCAATTTCTTACCCATTTTCTTTTCTTTTGAGTAGGAGTCTTACTGTCAGCCAGGCTGGAATACAGTGGCACGCTCATGGCCACCACAGCGTCTACCTGATGGACTTTGGTGATCCTTCAGCCTCAGCCTTCCAAGCAGCTGAACCACAGGCACGCACCACCACACCTGACTAATTTTTTTATTTTATTGTAGAGAGACAAGGTCTCACCAAGTTGCCCAGGCTGGTCTTGAGTCCCTGGGCTCAGGTAGTCCTCTTGCCTCTACCTCCCAAAGTTCTAGGCTTACAGGTGTGAGCCACTGCACCTGGCTCTTATCCATTTTCTTGTCACCAATGTATACTAGGAGTTGAGTTAGGGGGACGAGAAACAAGGTGAGATTTTAAAATGCCTTAAACCCACCGTCTTTATCAAATTCATCTTATCAAATTATTCTTCATCTTGTGGCAAGACAGTTTCTCTTTGAGCATCATCACCACGACCCAAAACCAACTCTGCAGTCTTGTTGTCTGTTTCTTGGAGGATTATTTATCTTCCACTAGAAAAAGATTCTGCTTGCCTTTCTTTTTCTAAGAGCCATTTCATTCTTCTGAAAAATATTTGCTAAGTAGCTGCTATGACAGGCACAGAGAAAGGAGATTGCATTTCCTTCTACACTCATAAATAAATGCAAAAAGTATAAGTGGAATCAGAAATACCAACCAGGGACTATGCCTGAAACGACTTTGGAAGATTCTGGAACCTTTATGGTATCCATGTTTTTGTCTCTTGTCTTCCTCTCTCACAACTAACTGCTGAATGGTTAAACTAAAAAAGGAAACTTAGCTTGTTTGTTTTCAGGACAGCAAAGAAGGGGATAGTGACAGGGTAACTTAGGACTTTCTGTTCCTCTTCATAGGCATTCTTAGAGGATCTTCAGGTTTGAGAAGGTGATGGCCATGAAACCCTCTGCTGGGGCCTACAGTCAGGATGATAGAAGTGACGGAATTAGCTTGGGCCTGGGGAAGGCCCACCAGGATCTTCCTTATCTTCTTTTTTTTTGTGTGTTTTTTTGTTTGTTTGTTTTTTTTGAGTTGGAGTCTCACTCGGTCGCCCAGACTGGAGTGCAGTGGCCGCTTCCGGCCACCGCAGCCTCGGCCTACTGGGCTCCGGCGATCCTTCTGCCTCAGCCTTCCAAGTAACCGGAATTACAGGCATACGCTACCATGCCCAGCTGATTTTTTGATTTATTGTAGAGATGAGGTCTCGCTGCCCAGGCGGGTCTCGAACCCGCGGGCTCAGGCAATCCACTCACCTCAGCCTCCCAAAGGCGTGGGATTACAGGCTGAGCCACCGAGCCCGGCTTCTTCCTTATCTTCTTATGCAACATTTTATCCTTGGTTTTGTCCTTGTCAAGGGTGTCAAGAAAACACCTTGCCAAACAATAACAAATCCTCTGTTTTTGTTTTGTTTTTTAGTTGGAGTCTCACTCCATGGCCCAGACTGGAGTGCAGTGGCCGCTCCCAGCCACCGCAGCCTCAACCTGCTGGGCTCCGGCGATCCTTCCGCCTCAGCCTTCCAAGTAGCCAGAACTTCAGGCGCGTGCTACCGCGCCCAGCTAATTTTTATTTATTGTAGGATGAGGTCTCACCAAGTTGCCCAGGTGGGTCTCGAACCTGCGGGCTCAGGCAATCCACTCACCTCAGCCTCCCAAAGCACAGGATTACAGGCTGAGCCACCGAGCCCGGCTACAAATCCTCTCTTAAGTTGTACATTTCACTAAATGGCCAAGATGGATTGGGTGTGGGAGAAGGAAAGGAAAATTTTTGCAGAAGGGAGAAAACACATTCTACGAGGAGGAATGAACTCTGGGAAAAGCTCTGTGACCTTTGTGCCTCATACTGAAGTAAAAGGAAATCGAATAACATGTGGAATGTGGAGAAGTGGGAAGAACTGAGACAAAATTAACTATCTGACTCATTAATTATATATTTTCAAGAAAATAAGAGTTATCACTGTAGCAAATTGCTCTGCGCCCAACTCCTTGGCTAGAATTGGTTGGAATTTCCTCTATCTTTCTGCAAATCATTTTCACCTTTATCTCTGACTTCTATATTTTTCCGTAGGTCAGAGTAAAATATAATGGGAAATGGAGTAAGAAGGCAGGAAATGTGGAGAAGGTCAAGGCCTTTTTATAATGATTGGCTGTAAATTGAAAGCTCTTAGATGGACATTTCACGTACAGGTTCACATAAGTCCTTTCTGGATGAATTAGATATTTTAATTGTGAGGATCAGGAAAGTAATGCAACCACATATTAGATTCAGAACCATAGAAGGATGTTGCAAACCAACAATTTAAAAATAGTTTAAATACCATTTTCTGCAATTACCAGAGATGATGATACTAGCATTTGCAGAAATACGGCATTTCAGAATAACCAAGTATTATGCAAAGAAGAAATCCATGTTATTGTCAGAGGACATTGTGTGAGGATTGGCCTGTGAATCATGAGACAAGGCCCTGCCACTAGGTTGTGTGACTTGAGGAAATCATCTCATCTTTTTGAGGCTTGGTTTCTTAATCTTTAGAATGAGGAAAGAATGGTGACCCTTCATTTCACAGATCTCTGGTTCTGCTTGGTGCAGTAACAATAATTGCTTGTTATTTTTATAATCATGTATTTCCAGTAAAATAAATCTTAGTGACTCTCAGGTTTAGAAAGAATCTATTTTGCACCATATTTTAAAAGCTGCCAGATTTGGGGTTTGGCTGACTGCTAACAAGAGCAGCCTGCTAGAAGGAGCAAATTCCAGAGCTGAGGGTCATTTATTTGGAATGCTTTGCCAAACACTCCCATATTTTCAGAGTTGTTGGAGACCTTTAAACTTGAGCATGGGAGTTGGGGGGAGACAATGGTTTAAACCACTGTGTCGATAGTGCACAACAATCTTGAGGTTTACAAATATTTTTCAGTAGTTTGCCACATTCCAATGGCATGCCAAGTTGCAAAGTCCTGTCACTTTTATTTTTCTCCCCATCAAATTTGCTTGCTCTCCCAAAGAAATAGGCAATGAGAAAACAAGTCTTTATTTTTCTGGAATGTTTGTTTCCATTTGGCTTCTCAAACCAGGCAGGACTAATTACCTAGAGAGGTTTAAAATCATTACTAATGGCTGAGCCTTACCCCAAAACAAATCAGAAAAGAGGCCCAGGCATCTGAACATTTAAAAAGCTCCTCAGGTACTTCTAATCTGTGGCCAGGTTAAACCAAGGGTATCCACGTTACCACTCAGCTGCCTGGTTAAGAAAAGACATGGGGCCAAGCTCGGTGGCTCAGCCTGTAATCCCAGCACTTTGGGAGGCCGAGGTGAGTGGAGTGCCTGAGTCTGCGGGTTTGAGACCCACCCAGGCAACTTGGTGAGACCTCGTCTCTACAATAAATCAAATCTGGGCATGGTAGCGCCCAGAAGGTCGCTGGAGCCCAGCAGGTCGAGGCTACAGTGGCCAGGAGCGTGCCACCGCACTCCAGCCTGGACCACAGAGTGAGACTCCAACTAAAAAAGAAAAGAAAAGAAATGGGACATAGACACTGCTGAAAAGACAACTTTAAAAAGTTGATGGGACTGTTTCTTTAGCTTTAATGCCTTATTGTGGAATTTGTCTATACTTTTATGTGCTTGGAGTCTCACTCTGTGGTCCAGGCTGGAGTGCGGTGGCACGCTCCTGGCCACTGTAGCCTCGACCTGCTGGGCTCCAGCGACCTTCTGGGCGCTACCATGCCCAGATTTGATTTATTGTAGAGATGATGTCTTGCTGCCCAGGCGGGTCTCGAACCCGCGGGCTCAGGCAATCCACTCAGCTCAGCCTCCCAAAGGCGCGGGATTACAGGCTGAGCCATCGAGCCCGGCTCCTTTATGTGCTTTTAATTGCTATCATTAATTCACAATTAGGACTAATGCTGACCAATTTGTGAATATTTATTGATGACTTTTCCATGCATATGTGTTG
The DNA here is from genome assembly GCF_000164805.1 of Carlito syrichta. NCBI lineage: Eukaryota > Metazoa > Chordata > Mammalia > Primates > Tarsiidae > Carlito > Carlito syrichta. The sequence goes on along the minus strand of NW_007224299.1, from coordinate 75,222 downwards.
CTAGATACAATGGGAAAGGGTCTACAAAAAAAGTCAAGAACCCAGTTCCTGCTTCTTGAAGCTTATAATCTTTTGAGATGAAAGAATTACATTAGACAGAATATCATGGTAATAATCATATAAGGTAAAGAGATTAAAAGCTAGTATTGTTAAGAGCAGGAAGACATTAAAATTAACTAGAATCACCTGAGGAGATGGTACTTGAATCTGGGCACCTTTTGTATGTTTTTCATTCAGGTCATGTGGTGAAGACATAGGTTTAGTACTAGGATATCTTAGTTCTAGCACAGATGAGCTCTATGACCTCTGGCAGGGCATGTTACCTTTATGATCATCAAATTATCTTCATGAGCTTCAATTTGTCAAATGGAAAAATGATAAAACTTTGACCATAGAGCTGCAAGGACTAAATAATAGGACTTAAGCAAAATACCTGGAAATTCATAGAAACTTAGTTTTGCTTCTCCTTCCATTGCCACATATGTCCCTCTGGGCATCAGATCAGCCATGGAAGCATGATGCAGAAAAACTGTCTCATGCTTCTTCCTATCATAAATCTCTACCAATGTTCGCTGTCAGAGATGGTGTTCAAACCACAAGTGAACCCACTCGGTCTAGAATTACCCTCAGCAAAAGATGGACTAGCCAGATCGTTCTTAGGCTAACATTTTTATTTCTGTATATTTGGAACCATGTGCATGTCCCATGTCAAGGCACAGAGTATTTGAGGTGAAAAATTAACTCTTGTGACTGATACAAGCAAATGAAGAGGAGTACAAAAGAGTTCATTTCAATTGTGAAGTTCATGCCAGGAACAGTAATCTCTTCAGAGATACCATCACTGTGCACACACAGAATACTAATCACCATCCTCCACTATCAGGTCCTGATCCCACCCACCTACAGGAACCGCAGAAGCCAGTGCAGCCCCTGAGGCTGGTTCTATAACAGCCATGACCCATCATTAAACTTCCAGTTAAGTAATTTTAATTATTAGGTTAGATGATAGCTATTGTCTTTCTATTTAAACATCTTAATTCCTATGGTACCAGTTAATTATTATTTGAATACCATTCCTTAACTGCTCCGCTTTCTTTACATAGGTATTGTGTTACAGCCATATGTTAAGTCATAAACCACAGTTTCCTACTCTTTGTAAGTCACTTGTAAACAGCAGAAACCAACTCTGGTAGTGTAAGCAATAAATAAATTTTTTGGAATATGATAAAGAGGGCAGATAGGAACAAAGAGAGGAAGACACCGAAAACTCTGCTGTAAAAATCATCTGTGTGGAGCAATGCAGTTGATGGAATCACATCCCCAGACAAACATTGCCAATCCACTGGTCTTAAAGCTCCACAAGAACTTCTGAGAATAATCTCTAACGAGTGGGCACATCAGATTGGTCATCCAAAGGTCACATGTCCACATTCTGTGGACCAGGAGGCAGCATGAGGGACCATTCTATACTCCTAGCCTACATCTCCTCCTCCCATCCCCATCTCCTGTATATCTTGAAATTCTATCTCCTTCCCCAGCCAGGAAAAATTTGTGGATGCTGGGCAACCAAAACAAGTGAAAATATCCACTAATCATTTTAAAACAAAGCAAGAGAACTAACATTTACCAAATACCTTGCCAAGGTCATCCATTTTGCTGGTGTTAGGGGCAGTAGTACACTGCACTGGGGTTAGTACCCAGCAGTAAGACTGGCATTGTTCAGATTCCAGCTCAGTTAGCCACTGAGTGGAAGAAGCAATGGTGATGCTGAACTTAGATCCAAGGTCAGTCTAACTCTGATACCATGTCATTATTTCATGCAACCCTGTAGGACGGTTTCCACTTCTATTTAGTCTGTCTTTAATTCACAATGAGTTTTTAACTTTTAACATTCTTTATCAGAGCAAAGATGCCAATTTAATAGGAAAATAGACTGCATCCCTTTCAGTATTTATACTTGCTCAGAAAAAATGTATAAATTATTTCTCCTTTTAACTTTTTTTTTGAATAATTATCTTAAATTTGACTTTAGTTTGCACATGAGCTCCTTATATTGGAATGGGTGTCTGATTCCTCAACAAGAACTTAAGAACCAGTCTTACTGGAGAGATTTAAAATGATAGCCCATTTAAGTACTCAAAGTTAGTTGATCTCTAAATTTTCAGACTGGGAAAATCTCAGCAAGGATTTTATATTAGTCCAACGCAGGAAACTCGGGGAATGCTTTGCTTCTACAGACTTTGATCTCAGGGTCACCTCAGGCCATTTATGTCTCTTATCTCTGCCTTTCCCAAGCTGACATTTGGTTCTGGAAGGAAGTGAAAGCTAGGAAAGAGGAAGATGATATTGCACTTCCATACTCTCAACACATACTTGTCCTTAGCCTAAACATTGTTTTCTAATCCGGGTGTCATATTTCTAGTATGGAAGAGGAAGAGACAAGTCAGCCAGCAAATATATCCAGATTTCCTTCTAGGCACCAAATACTAGGCAGGGTAGGCCAAAAATATTCAAGCAAAAAGAACAGGATCTACCAGGGTTTTTACTCTCCTAAAGTAACATCTAAATTTGGAGGGGAGCCCAAGTTAAAAATATAAAACATATAGCAAGTGATTCTCTCTTACCTTGCTATAGTTGCCAAATTTGTAGAGTAGGGGGGAGTAATGAGGGGAAACAGACATACTTATTCTCAAACATTATTTTAAACAGTAAATGAGACATTTATACTAGAACTATTTGCTGTTTATCTGAAATTCGAATTTATCTGGGTTCTAGCAACCCTACACTTTCATATTCATCTCTTTGACTCTACTGGGCCTGATTGGCTTGGGCAGGAAAGACCATTGCTTGGGTAGAGTTGGGAGGAGCACTGGTGAATGTATTCCTGCTCAGAACTGTTGTAGGTTCTGGCTGCGGAGACTATTGAAAGAATGGAGAAGGCCTGATCTATCTTTGGAAAACACTGATCTAAGCCTTTCAACAATAACCCTGACTATGAATAATTGTCTACGTAGCTATCATCTTTTGCAAATTATTCTTATACCTTAAGATATTGTTATTTCAAGGAGTTGTCTAATTGTAAGACACATATACAGAAATAGTAGTTGTGCTTGTGATGCAATTTGATAATGTGAGTTTCTCTTAAGAAATAAAATAGTATGGCTGGGCCATGTTTTCTTAAGTTTGGCACCCTCCTCTCCTTTGGGGAGGTGAATACCCTCTTTCTCGCTCTATCTCTCCAATTTACTTTAAACTATATTTTCTAATCTAAAAAATAAAATGAAATAAAATAGAAATTGCAAGTGAGCTTATAATCTTGATAAATTAAGAAAACTTAATTTAAAATGTATCACTAGAAAGAGACTAAATCACACAAACTCCTTAAAGTCGGGAACAACGTATAACAGGGAAACAGTATTAAGTAGTAAATAACGATAAAGTCTCTGGGATCAAACCACCTGGATTCAGTACCTCTAAGGCTGACTATTTTAGTGACTTATTTGCAATTTCCTTACATATAAGCTAAGTTTCAACCTACTAGAGTTTGTTGTTGTTGTTGTTGTTATTGCTATTATGGACACATTTTATAATGCCTGACCCAGAATAAATGCTCAAAACATTTTACCTATTTTATGTGCTAAATTTAAAATTTTTCTCCTTAAGACTCAATGTTTGTTCATGAACAGTGAGCACATTTGAAATTCTGGAAGAAAACCAATATGCCAGCAAAAATAAGGCAGATGTCCTTGTTTTCAAATACAGACAACTTCTTTATGAGAAAAATGGAAATTCATGATATCTTACAGATAGCTGTACACATAAGTCACTCGTAGTCAGGGGCCTAAACAATGAACTTAATGTTTATTTCTATTCATCTAAAATAAAGTATTCCCAGCCATGGCATGAAGTTTTCATGTTGCCTCCCACCCCAAACAAACCGACTAGAAACTTTCACTCTTATGAGAGAAAGGGAGACTGGGGCTACTTGATGGAGTTTTGTGATTTAGGCAGAGAGCTCACTCAAAGGCTGAAAGAAAGTTGAGCAAGTCCATCATCAGCCACTCTGACCATCCTTCTTTTGAAGACCAGGGTCCTGGTGACCTATGACCTGTGGCCATGTCCAGAGGGGCAGAGCAGGTCTCAGAGCCTGTTGTCTTGCACATCTCCTCCCAGAGCCCCTGAAGTATAACCTTCCAGAGAAGATAGCAGAGCCCTTTTTAAATACTCCACATTTCTGGAACATAGTGTGCTTATTTCCTTTCAGAACCTTTCACTTTTATTCAGAAGTACAGGGAAAATAATCAAAGTCTGGCTATATTATGACAGGCTGTAGTAGATAGGGGTTTTCTTCGCAGTAACGTTTTCAAGTAGTGTCACCTAGCTGCTAGATTCCTTTGCCTTGACAGAATTGGCACCCGAAAAACAAAAAGAGATAGAAGCACTGGAGGTGAGAAGCTCATGTCAGTTTGGAATCAAATTAAAACAGTTTAAAACCTCTCAAACCTGACACATTCAAAAGCTTTAAATGCTATCCATGAAGAAATCATATCTGAAGAATTTCTTTGCTTAAGCATTTAGTTTAAACGTAATACGATGCTAATCTGTTCAAAACTTGTTTTATCTTTTCGTAAAAGTCAGTCAGTTTAATATACCCAAATGGTTAAATACAAGGGATGGAGTAGAAAATGTCTTGGACTTGGTTTCAGGAGAACTGGGTCCAAATCTGGAACTGCATGATTTCACGACCTTGAGCATCACTAAGCCATTGTGAGTCTCATCTATAAAGTAGGGATAACCACCTGCAAATGTGGGGAAGATTAAATTATGAAACCTTTATTTAAGCACTTGGCACACATAATATACATTTAATAAATACTAAATCTGTAGCCTGAGAAGGATCTGGTCACAGGCTCTGTGAGAGTTCCTTTTTCCTGGAAATATAAAATGAATGATACTTTTGAAACTTTTATGTCCTGACCTGATCATATAGAGATTCCCTTTCTTTAGAAGAAACTAAACTAGATTGAGAGACTAATGTCATTCCAGGAGAAGTATGGAAATTTATAGAATTATATAGTTGGGCTTTAGTGTACCAATGATGAAAACCAATGCAAAGTTTGAATAATATTTATTTCATCTGCCAGAATCCTACCTTATTTCTTGCCTTTGATTTGTTTAAATATAGGAAATTAAGATGGTACAGACTTATGAAGACCTAACATAGTTATAAATGTGTATTTTGCATATGCAAATTGTAATATACATGTTTTGGGTTTTTTTTTTAGTTGGAGTCTCACTCTGTCACCCAGACTGGAGTGCTGTGGTCACTCCCGGCCACCGCAGCCTCGACCTGCTGGGCTGCGGCGATCCTTCTGCCTTCGCCTTCCGAGTAGCCGGAATTACAGGCGCGTGCTACCACGCCCAGCTAATTTTTTGATTTATTGTAGAGATGAGGTCTCGCCTGCCCAGGCAGGTCTCGAACCCGTGGGCCCAGGCAATCTACTCACCTCAGCCTCCCAAAGGCGTGGGATTACAGGCTGAGCCACCAAGCCTGGCTGTAATATACATGTTTTAAAAGGTTGCTTCTTTTTAATTTAGAGCTTGGCTAGCCAAACTTTTTTTGGGAAAGAGCTAGAGATGTTAATTTTTTAGGTTTTGCAGGCCATACAGTCTCTGTAGTGACTACTTAATTCTGTCACTGTAAGTCTAAAGCAGCCACAGATGATAGTAAACAATAAGATATGGCTATATTCCCATAAAGCTTTATTTCCAAAAATGAGTGATACAATAGTAAAAACATGGAACCAACCATGCTGCCCATCAAAAGTGAACTGGATAGGGAAAATGTGATACATTTACATGAAGAAATATTATACAGCCATGAAGAAAAACAAAATTATGAATTTTACAGCAACCTGCATGGAACTAGAGTCTATAATACTCAGTGATTTGTCACAGAAACAAAGATTTGAGTACCACATGTACTCGCTCATAAGCAGACTCTGAACATTGATCATAATACTATAAGAAAGGGATTGACAGTGGTGGGACCCTGCAAGGGAGGAAAGGAGAGAGGGGAGGGAAGGAGAGGGGGGCAGGGGAGGGCAGAAGGGCACATAGGGATTGGCAGCAGTGGGACACTGCCAGGGGAGGGGGCCACACAACATCAGTAAGGGTGCCCACTCTTTACCTATACAATGACCACGTATGTTCTTAACCCTGAATTGTACCCCAATTTTTTAAAATAAAAAAACAACTTTTGGGCAGGATTTGGTCCATAGGATACAGTTTGCTGTTATCTGACCTAGAGCATACTATGAAGTATGTTTATAATGAGCAAAATTAAGATAACTCATGTAAGGGAAAAATAATGTGTATGCATATAAATTCATAAGAGATTGCCGGGCTCGGTGGCTCAGCCTGTAATCCCGTGCCTTTGGGAGGCTGAGGTGAGTGAATTGACTGTGCCCACTGGTTCAAGACCCGTCTGGGCAGGCGAGACCTCATCTCCACAATACATCAAAAAATTAGCCGGGCGTGGTAGCACGCACCTGTAATTCCAGCTACTGGGAAGGCTGAGGCGAAAGGATCGCTGGAGACCAGCAGGTCGAGGCTGCAGTGGCCGGGAGCGGGTGGGTCTGGGTGACAAAGCGAGACTCCAACTCAAAAAAAAGAAGATTAACTCAGCAGTTGAATGAAAATAACTTTAGTATATACGTCTAGTCTTTTAGCATCATGGCCTGCTAAGTTAAAAAAAAGTAGTATGATTATATAAGTATATTCAGTTGAGATGCTGATATGTCAATCACATGGTTACTGACTGCATTTCACTAGCACTTTTTGAAATTCTGACAGAACCATGCTTATTTGTACACTAAGCATCACTGTTTTTCTGTGATAGACATCAAAATTTGACTCAGACCTGTTACATGAACATCTAGGACAGGATTTCCTTCTGCTGCATAAGAATATCTTGTGAATTTCCTGGGAAGTACATTCAAATATAAATAGCTTACCTGACAGCATCTGAGCCATTGTGTTATAAAGAATTTCCTGCAGAGATTGAACTCGTTAGGCTTGGTTCTCAGGTTTTTGTATTTTTTTTTTTTTTTTTAGTAACCGTTTCCCACATTCACCTAAAACAATGCCATTTAGAAATGGGTTTGGGTAATTCTTTTCTCCAGGGAGAGACTGAAAATAATGAAATGCCTAGACCATTAGAAAATTTAGAAAGTTAGAGAAGGCTAGTACATTCCTTTTTTGTCATAATCACATGGCAAACCACCTTAATCCTCAGTGCTTTTACAAAGCATCCAGCACCAACACATACATTAGAATGGTATCTAATGTCTCACTATTTTGAAATTTTAATTTTATAAATTCTAATTATACTTTGAGAGTAGCTAGAGATCAGAAACTTTATGAAAGAGTAATAACAGGGTTAAACTATCTTCTACCTCAAAAGACCCCCCAGAATGTCAGTGGCTTAACACAACAATAATTTATTTCACCCATATTTCCCATTCCTGTGTGGGATGAGTGACTTCACTCCCTCTTCTGCTATGCTATTAGGAATGCATGGCTCTAGGGCCACAGCCAAAGGGAAGAGAGAGTGGTAGATAGGAAAGAGCACATTTCTTAATTGCCTCAGTGCGAGATAGAGGTGATACAGTTTCAATTCTGATCATCATTCTTTGACAAGAATCAGCCACATGGCTCCCACCTAACTGCAAGGGAGGCTGGGAAATATAGAAGAGTACATGTTTGGTGAGCCTAACTGCCACAGAAAAACATTTAATGCACTTAGTTCATGTGCTGAGTTCAAAAACCAATTAGGTAAGGATGAGTAAGAAATGTATAATATTGTCTCAGTTTTTCTTTTGTTGGTATTGGCAAAAACATATATTTACTGGTAGGATGTTTGTGACATTCTGCTTGCTTTTTTCATTGAAACGTTCTCTGTTGTGTTTAAAACCCTCTGCCCCTTAACTTAGTGGACAGATGAAACTCTCGTCTACCTACTTAATCCTTTAACACCTGTATCATTAGTTTTTTTTTTCAAATTTCAGTAGCTTTGGGGGGTACAAATAGTTTTTGGCCACATGGATGCATTGTATAATGGCGAAGTAGTCTGGGCTTTAAGTGTACCCACCACCCCCACCTATGCATTGTACTCAATAAGTGATTTTTCTTTTTCTTTTTTTTTTTTTTGAGTTGGAGTCTCACTCTGTCGCCCAGACTGGAGTGCAATGGCAGCTCCCGGCCACCGCAGCCTCGACCTGCTGGGCTCCGGCGATCCTTCCGCCTCAGCCTTCCAAGTAGCCAAAATTACAGCCATGCGCTACCATGCCCGGCTGATTTTTTGAAGTATTGTAGAGATGAGGTCTCGCTGCCCAGGTGGGTCTCGAACCCGCAGGCTCAGGCAATCCACTCACCTCAGCCTCCCAAAGGCGCGAGATTACAGGCTGAACCACCGAGCCCGGCTGATAAGTGATTTTTCATCTCTCCACCCCTTCCATCCTCCCCCTTATGAGTCTCCATTGTCCATTATTCCATTCTCCATGCTTTTGCAGGTCCTTAGTTTAGCTCCCACTTATAACTGAGAACATGGATCATTAATTTGTTATATGGCATGTATTCTTTTGTATTGGTAGCTTACTTCCTATGCATGTGTGTGTATGTGTGTCTTTCTTCAGGTACAGTCATTGTGGGAAACTAATTATGTATCCTGACAGCAACTACTACATATTTATCTATTCAATATGCTGGTTGATTAATAGGTAAAGGCAAGTTGATAGATACTAGCAAAAATGCAGACTTAGATTCAGTAAACTTGGATACCATTCAATAGCATGAAGATTAAGAGTGACTGTGACTCCTTTAGTTTGCATTTCTAGACTGCTTAGGGATTTTAGTCTGGATCAGTATTTCTCAAAGTTATGTCCAATGGACTGAACTGGGAAGTCTGGTCTGGAGTTGAGCAACCTACATCAATCAAAAAATAATGTTTTTAGATAGTTCTTTCTCCTCTCATCCTATACAAAAACAGCCCTTTTGAAATTCATAAAAGAAGAATAGAGTCTATTCTGTCCTGGTGTATGTTGCTATTAGCAAATGAGATATATACAATTGGCAAATGGAGAAATGATGTCAGCATAATACATAATTCACTATAATGTAGTTTTCCCCAGCACCTTAATGTTTATACCACCAAGTATGAATGTCAAGTGCATTAAGAGCTGGACACAGCAAGTATATAATAATACTGTATTGTGCACAATCCCATTCTCATTGTATTCTTCCTCTTGGCTTAATTTTGTCATCAGTGTGATTTCTTGGAAAAGCTTATTCCGTGGTTGGCCCTCATCCTCATAACTCTTCAGCCTCAACAATTTCCTACTCTTCTCCATTGAAGTCCTACAATTAGTGTAGCATTTATTTGTTAGGGATTTAAATACCTTTAAAATCACGCTAGTATTTTTTTGGGGGGGAGGGTTGTTATTGGCTTTGTTTGTGCTTTTTCTAAAAAAGGGGTGGAGGTTTTGAGAAAAAGCACTCAAAAATCGAGTTGGCTGCCTCAACTCTATTTTTACCATAGGCTCTATTATGTTTACGTGTAACTTTGGAGAAAATAGGTTGCTTTTAGGAATGAACATATTACATCATAGTAGAAATGCCTATATTTTTACTAGCTAAATTGTACATGTTTTATAGAATAGAAGAATGTTGACCAGGCTCTGTGGCTCATGCCTGTAATACCAGCACTTTGAAAGGCTGAGGTGGGATGATCACTTGAAGTCAGGAATTCAAAACCAACCTGGGCAACCAAATGAGACTGTCTCTATAAAAATTTTAAAAATTATCCAGGTGTGGCATTGCACACTTTTGGTCCCAGCTACTTGGGTTACTTGGGTGGCTGAAACAAAAGGATTGCTTGAGCCCAGGAGGTTGAGAGTGCAGTGAGCTATGATCATGCCACTGCACTCCAGCCTGGGCACAGAGTGAAACTTTGTCTCAAAAAAAAAAAAAAAAAATGCCAGTAACAAAGTTGGCACTGGACCTATTTGAGCAGTTGCCATTTAAAGATGTTTTCTCAACCTTTTACTTTTTATATCTTATAGTGCTTTAGATTTCTCAAATAGTGTTTCAAACTCCAGACAATATCACAAAGATCATTAATAGCTTTACAACTTACAGACTTGGAAATTGAGGCTCAGAGGAGAGAAATGATTTGCGTAAGGTAGAATGGTGACAAAATTCTGGCTATAATTAGCTATTATATTCAAATAAACATACTTTGAGTGTCTATTTTATTTAAGGCACTGGGGATGCAAAAATAAATAAGAAGAAACCTAGTCCTCACCCAGCCAGCTCCCTCTCCTCTTTCTTCCATTGATGCAGAGACACTTTTTAACTTGGACTAGACAGGGCTAGACAATCTCAAACCCACAGAGGCATCAGCATTGCTGATTTCCTAGAAGAGCTGGAAGTTGAGTGTCCTGGCTACTCTGCACAGGGCTGGAACACTTAGGTGGCTTCCAGCCAAGTGGCCCCAGCCTGGAAGTCTGTCACTTGACTCTGCTCCCTCACCATTCCCTATTCTGTCCTCTACCCCAACACTGTCTTACCCAGTGGAAACACAGCTGCAGAGGCCAGTTGCCTCTGATCTTTCTGCTTTGTATGACCTGTAATTATACCCCAGGGATACATAATGAAGATGGCTCATCATTGCTTTTCATGTGTTTCATACTGTGAGATAGTGGACTGGGAACTTGAATAAGAGCATGGAAGTTGTTTTCTGTTCTGGATTCTGTAAACTAACTTAGGCAAGATATTTCAACTGTTTGGGCCTCAGTGTTCTCATCATTTGAAGACACTGTCTAGTTAGATGGTCTAATAAGGACTTTTTCAGCTCTAGCCTTCTGAGATTCCTCAAGGGCACACTTGAGTTTGTTGATTATGTGCTCAGAGGAGGGCTCCAGGGAGCCAGATCCAAAAAGATTTATGGTGAATGGAATCTCTCAGTGGTGCTCCAACTTTCCTGACATGCTTCTATATTAAGACAAGTCTCAGAGCTAGATAACCATTAAATGGCCAAAATGGTGGCACCGGATCAGTATAGGGTATTTAAGCACTTTAAATGATGATGGTGTTTTTTAAAAACATTTTTAAAACTATTGAAAAGGCTGTTATTTAAAATGCAAGGTCACTAATAAAGAAGATAAATATGTTTGCGGCCCATTCAAATTATTTTTGATGAATTAAATATTTGAGAAGACAAGCATTTTCAAAGCTAATGTGAAAGTCTATGTAATATTTATATCACTATCAGTTTCATTACTTGATACAGATATTTAAATAAAAAACAAACATTTAAATGTAAGAACATATTTATAGTGAGCGAAATTGAAGTCTATTTTGTTCTCTGTGAACCACCCCAACCTTTTTCTGCCTTAAGAAAACGGAGGTCACCTAACTTCTGATATCTCTTCTAGTCACAGTTTTGGTTTCATGATTCTTCTGTAGGGAGAACCCACAACCAGTTAAATGTTTATTTGCTTGGTCAATGTTCACCCTGAGATTGGGCTTTTAAATATCCCAATGGAGACTGAGAAAACAACAGCACAGAGAGTGGTAAAATACAGGCAAAGGACAAGAAACAACTGGAAACCAGGAGAAAACAAGGAAAAAGGTGAAAATGCTTTTAGCATTAAAAAAAATTCTCCTCACATGTTTAGAAAGTAGAATAGGTTTTTGTATGTCTGTGATAGCCTTATGTAGAAATTAAACATATCGGCACTTCCAATTTATTTTACAAATATACAGAATATCAGTAGTATACTCTGAAGATAGATGGTATGTCAGATATTTGGAGATTATATAGCTTGAAGAAAATAGACCTTACTTTAAGAGTGTTATTTTTGTTTTATGTTCTTACACTTAATGGTCTGTGACTTGATTTCTTCATGCTTTGTTTCATGAGTAAAAAATTAAAATGGTAATCATTAATTAAAGTGATTATAAATTACTTATCAAGGGAATTAAATATGGAAAAAGCAACTGTGGAAAATACATTTGAATACAGACATAAATGATTCAAATTTTAATATCTATTCTTATTTGTATTTCCTTTTGTATCCCATTAAAAACAAAATAGCTGGAAAGATTGTTCTCACAAACTGTGCTGATAAGTAACCAAGTAAAACATATTGTACTTTTACCCAAAGCTGGTGGCAGGAAGCCCGAGTTGCAGAATGCCCAGTTACACAATCTTATGATAGCCACCAAAGAAGGCATTAAAAATTTTTTTATTATTTTAAATTGGAAAATAAGGACAGAAGAGTCTTTACAAAGCAAACTGGATAAAGAGTACATGAGAAGCCTATGTATTATTTGTTACAACTGAATGTGAATCTACAGTACCTCAAAATACAAAGTTTAATTTTTGAACAAAGTGTATTATTTTATGATTAGGGTGAATAGTTGTGCTCCCTCTTATTTTTATTGTGGTAAGATATACATAAAATAAAATTTATCATTTTAACTTCTTTAAAATGACAATGCAGTGGCATTAAGTACATTCACAACGTTGTGCAATGTTGTGCACCACTGTCTAGTTCCAGAACTTTTTTTTACTATCTCAAACAGAAATCCTATATCCATTAAGCAATCACTCCCATTCTTCCCTTCCCTCACCTTTTGGGAACAACAAATCTGCTTTCCGTTTCTAGTTATATGCCAATTCTGTTTCTTTATTCAAATGTAATTATACAAAAATGTGACCTTTTGTATATGGCTTCTTCGTGTAATGTTTGCAAGGTTCATGTGTGTTGTCCTATGTATCAGTACAGGTATACCTTATTTTATTGCCTTTCCCCTAATTGTGCTACATAGATACTATTTTTTGTTTGTTTGGTTGTTTGATTTGAGGTCTCACTCTGTTGCCCAGGCTGGAGTGCAGTGGCATAATCACGACTCACTGCAGCCCTAACCTCCTGGGCTCAGGCAATCCTTCTGCCTCAGTCTACCAAGTAGCTGGAACTACAGGCGTGTGCCGCCATGCCTGGCTAATTTTTTTTATTGTTGTTTGATTTTTTTATAGAGATGGAATCTTACTATGTTGCCCAGGCTGGTCTCAAAGTCCTGGGCTCAAGTGATCCTCCTGTCTTGGCCCCCCAAAGTGCTGGGATTATAGAGTGAGTCACTGCACCTAGCCTATGCTATTTGTCTTACAAATTGAGCCTTATGGTAACCCTATGTAGAACAAGTCTGTTGGCATCATTTTTGTTTAACAGCAAGTGCTTACTTAATGTTTCTTTGTTACATTTTGGTAATTCCCGCAATATTTCAAGCATTTTCATTATTATTATATCTGTTATGGTGCTCTGTAGTGATCTTTGATTATAATTACTATTGAATCTGTTTTGGGACACTGCAAACCGTGCACATGTAAGACAATGAGCTTACTGGATAAATGTGTGTGTTCTGACTGCTCCACCAACTGGACATTTCTTTGTCTTTTGGGCTTTCCTATTCCCTAAGATATAACAATATTGAAATTAGACTAAATAACCCTACAAGGCCTCTAAATATGCAAGTAAATGGAAGAGTTACACATCTCTTGTTTTAAATCAAAAGCTAGAAACGATAAAGCTTAGTAAGAAAAGCATGTTGACAGCCAAGACAGGCTGAAAGCTAGGCCTCTTACTCTAGTTAGTCAACTTGCAAATGCAAATGAAAAGTTTTTGAAGAAAATTAAAAGTGCTACTCAGTGAGTATATGAATGGTAAGAAAGCAAAACAGCCTTATTGCTGATATAGAGAACATGTGAGTGGTCTGAGGAGATCAAACCAGCCACGCCATTCCCTTAAACCAAAGCCTAATCTAAAGCAAGGTCCTAACTCTCTTAAATTCTATGAACACTAAGAGAGAGGAGGAAGCTGCAGGAAAAAAGTTGGAAGCTAGCAGCAGAGGTTGGTTCATGAGGTTTAAAGAAAGAAACATGATAACATGAAAGCATAAGGTGAAGTGACAAGTGCTGAAGGAAAAGCAGCAACAAGCTACCCCGAAGATGTAACTAAAATAATTGATAGAAATGGTTGCACTAAGTCAGGCGTGGTGGCCCAAGCCTGTAGTCCCAGCACTTTGGGAGGCAGAGGTGAGAGGATTGCCTGAGCTCAAGGGTTCAAGACCAGTCTGAGCAACATGGGGAGACATTGTCACTACAATAAATCAATAAATAAAAAATTAGCCGGGCATGATGGCACCTGTGGTTCTAGCTACTTGGAAGGCTGAGGCAGAAAGATCACCTGAGCCCAGCAGGTTGAGGCTATGGTGGCCATGAGCATCCCACTGCACTCCAGCCTGGGTGACAGAGTGAGACTCCAATTCAAAAATAATAATAAAAACTAAAAATAAAGAAATGGCTGCACTAAACTGATTTTCAATGTAAACAACATAGCTTTCTAGTGGAAGAAGATGCCATCTAGGACTTTTAAAGCCCAGAGAGAAGAAGTCAATGTCTGGTTCAAATCCTCAAAGGACGAGTTCGTTCTCTTGCTAAAGCTGGTGACTTTAAATTAAAGCCAGTGCTCATTCAAAAAATCTCTTAATGGTTATGCTAAAACTGCTCTGCATATGCTCTATAAATAGAAAAACAAAGCCTGAATGACAGCATACCTGTTTACAGCATGATTTACTGAATGTTTTAAGCCCACTGTTGAGACTTACTTCTCAGGAAAAAAAAATTTCTTTCAGAATAGTACTCATTGACAAATGCACCTAAGCACCCAAGGGCTCTGATGAAGAGGTACAGGGAGATTAATGTTGTTTTCATGCCTGCTAACACAACATCCATTCTGCAGTCCTTAGATCAAGGAATAATTTTCACTTTCAAGTTTTATTATTTAAGAAACATATTTCATGTGACTATAGCTGCTATAGATAGTGATTCCTCTGGTAGATGTAGACAAAGTAAATTCAAGTATTCTGGAAAGGATTCACCATTCTAGATGACATTAAGAACATTTCTTTATTTATGGGCGATTGTCAAAGTAATAACATTAACAGGAGTTTAGAGTAAGTTGACTTACAACCCTCGTGGATAACATTAAGAGGTTCAAGACTTCAGTGGAGGAAATAAATACAGATGTAGTAGAAATAGCAAGAGAAGTAGAATTAGAAGTGGAGCCACTAGAAGTAGAATTAGAAGTGGGACTGAATTGCTGTAGTCTCATAATAAAACTTTAATGGATGAGGAGTTGCTTCTTATGGATGAGCAAAGAAGGTTGGTTTCTAGAGATGAAATCAATTCCTGGTGAAAACGCTGTCAGCATTGTTTTTTTGGTTTTGGGGGGTTTTTTTTGAGTTGGAGTCTCACTCTGTCACCCAGGCTGGAGTGCAGTGGCCACTCCCGGCCACCGCAGCCTCGACCTGCTGGGCTCCGGCGATCCTTTCGCCTCAGCCTTCCAAGTAGCCGGAATTATAGGCATGCGCTACCACACCCAGCTGATTTTTTGATTTATTGTAGAGATGAGTTCTCACCGCCCAGGCGGGTCTCGAACCCGCAGCATTGCTAAGATGACAACAAAGAATTTAGAATATTTCATAAAGTTAATTGATAAGGCAGTGGCAGGATTTGAGGAAATTGACTCCAATTTTGAAATAAATTTTACTGTGGGTAAAATGCTATCAAATAGCATCACATGCTACAGAGAAATTTTTCATAAAAGGAAGAGTTAATTTAAGTAGCAAACTTCACTGTTGTCTTATTTTACGAGCTTGCACAGCCATCTCAACCTTCAGCAACCACCACCCTGGTCAGTTAGCAGCCATCAGCATCAAGGCAAGACCCTCCACCAGCAAAAAGATCCAGACTTACTGAAGGCCCAGATGATCATTAGTAATTTTTTCTCAATATAATATTTTTAAATGAAGGTATGCACATCATTTTTTTTAAGACATAGCTTTTGTACACTTAGTAGACTATGGCATCATTTAAACATAATTTTTATAGCACTGGTAAGTTTCAGTCACACCAAGAAATTTGTGTGATTCACTTTATTACTATGTTAGCTTTATTGCAGGCGTCTGGAGCCAAGCCCACAATATCTCTGAGATATACTTGTACTTCATTCCCTTTTATAGCTGAATAATATTCTATTATATGGATATGCCACATTCAAAAAATCTATTTATCAGTTGATTGACATTTGGGATGTTTCCACTTTGTGACTATTGTGAATAGTGCTGCTGTGAACAATTGTGAGCAGGTTTTTCTGTAGACATATGTTTTCAGTTCTTTGGGGTAATATGCCCAGGGGTGACATTGTTAAGTTAGATGGTAAGTCTGTTTAACTCTCCAAGGAACTGCTGAACTATTTTCCAAAGCAACTTTACCATGTTACATTCCCACCAGCAATGCATGAGGGTTCCAATTGCTCCACATCCTTGCCAAAACTTATTTTCTGTTTTGTACTTTTAAAAATATTATTATGGCCATCCTACTGGGAATGATCTTGTTGTTTTAATTTACCTTTCCTTATGATTAATGTTACCAAACATCTTTTATATGCTTATTGACCATTTGGGTAACTTATTTGGGAAAATGTCTATTAAAATTATTTGCTCATTTTTTAATTGAGTTGCTTGCCATTTTGTTGTTGAATTACTTCCTATTTCAAAAGAAAGCATATCCAAAAGGACATCAGTTGCATGAGAAATGTTTTTTTCTAGGGCTGTGTGGTAGTTACATGGACATGTTCACTTTTTAGTTTTTTTATGCCCTTGTATATATTTGTCAAAAATGAGGATGTATTTCCTCTTCTGAATGCATGATTTTCCTTGGGCTGCTATAACATTACCACAAACATAGTACCTTTTTTTTTTTTTTAGTTGGAGTCTCACTCTATCGCGCCAACTGGAGTGCAGTGGCACGCTCCCTGCCACCGCAGCCTTGACCTTCTGTGCTCAGGCAATCCTTCCGCCTCAGCCTTCCAAGTACCCAAAACTACAGGCACGTGCTACCATGTCCAGCTAAACATTTAAAAAAATTTATTATAGAGATGAGGTCTCGCCAAGTTGCCCAGGCGGGTCTCGAACCCATGGGCTCAGGCAATCCACTCACCTCAGCCTCCCAAAGCACGAGATTACAGGCTGAGCCACCGAGACTGGCCAAACATAGTACCTTAAAACAAGATGTCTAAAACCAAATTACCACAAATATAGTCGCTTAAAATAACAGTCCAAAACTAAGATATTTTCAGGGCCATCACTCTCTGAAGGATTTAAGGGTAAATTTTTCTCTGCCTTTACAAGTTTCTGGTGGCTCCTGCCATTCCTTGACATTCCATGGCTTGTAGACACTAATCCTTAATTTTGCACATGGCCCTCTTTCTTCTCTGTGTTTCTGGTTTTTGTATCTATATGTCTTAAATCTCCCTCTCCTTTCTCTTATAAGATACAAGTTATTTAACTGGGGAACACCCTTAAAATGGGATGATCTTCTCTGAAAATCCTTAACTTAAGTGTTTCTGCAAAGGACTTATTTCCAAATATGGTCACATTTATAGACACCAAGGTCTAGGACTTGGACATATTTTGGGAGGAACACAGTTCAACCCACTATACTGACTATGGGTTATGCGTCAGTTTTTTTTTTTAATGGCCTTAAGAAAGGAAATTGCAAACAATTTTAGAAAAATGTGGTAACCCGGGTTTCTAAGTCAAAAGACTGAAGGTTAGGGAGAAAAAATAAATTTGCAAGATGCTCACCACTGTAAAAATGAGAAATTCTTATCAATTTTTGAAAAATGTTTTCACTAATTTACAAAATACAGTTAGATAGAAGCAAAAGAATCTGCTACACTGCCTTTCATTACTAGGTCAGATTTAATGTTGAAGTCTTCCATTATGTGCATAAGAATAATTTCAAGTAAGTGATGAATAAGTACATAAAAGAATAATTACAACTTTTCTGTTTAAAATAAGGCTTTCGAAGCATATTTATTTGTTGTTGTTTTTTTTTTTTCTTTTTTTCTT
>NW_007224299.1:52550-56786 GCF_000164805.1 Carlito syrichta | reverse complement strand
CCTCAGTATCTTTGTATTTTAATATGACATGCAGCCTTTGACCAAACTTGGTGGGTCTCATTTCATATATCAGTTACATAAACATGTGAATTAAGTAATCCTTTCTTCCCAAGAATGACATTTGAGTCAATATATTAAAAAGTTATTAGAGCTATGAATTCCTAAATATAAAAAAAAGCTGGTAGGGTGTAGTAGCTCTGTAAAAATTAGTTTCAGTATGAGAACACATGCATTTTTTAAAAAAGTCAAAAAAAAGTCAAACAATAGCCTTATTGAGAAGACTAACAGCTTAGAAGCCCACTTTCTGGACCCTAGTACTATTCTGGAATCTTTTTTTTTTCTTTCTTTTTGGACAATGTTGTCTGCAAAGAAGTAGATGACAAGGCTTTGATATGTAGCCTTGATAAGTAGATGATATGGCTTCGCCATATTCTCAATTTATCCCTACTATAAAAAAAGTTTTCAAAGTTAAACCTTTGGAAATTTTCATATGTAGGATTGTATGAAGGTTTTGAATACATTCTAATTATTTAACAAGGGAATATATCTTTTTAAAAAAAATTTTGCTTTACTTGATAGGTGTTTTTAAAAAAAACAGTCATTTTTAAGTTGGAGTGCTTCCAGAAAGTTATTCCTTTTTGGTAAAAGGTTAAAGTTAAGAGAGACTTATTTTTTGATATGTTCACAAAGCTCTTTTTATACTTTTAAAGCAGTAAAGAGCCAAGTATTTCATAAAGTGTCGACATAAATTGTGTTACTGATCTTTGATCACAATATGGAATAGTACTTACACTCAAGATATGAAAGAAAAATACACTATAGGGTTTGACTCTGAAATAACTGACAAACAGCAGAATCATTCACCCTAGTGTCTTTTCCCTTTAAACTCCAGGCAAGGCTGTCAGTTTGTGGAAGGGCAAGCTGTTGCCCCCTTCAGCTCTGCCCCCCTCATAAGACCATTCTGACACAAAGCTGCCATTATTCCTTGATGACATCACCACCATCTTGCCCTTATTCTTATGTGCATAATGGAAGACTTCAACTTTAAACCTGACCTAGGGATGAAAGTCAGTATGAGTTCTGTGTCATGTTTTCATGCTGATGGTACTTCTAGCACAGACAAGAAAACAGTTTCCAACTTGAAATGTAGAGTCTTTTTGGTAAGTTTCTTACATATTTATATGCCTGCCTAATCAACTACAAGAGGTCACACATAAATAATATGTAGAGGATTACTCAAGCTAAGTCTCAAGAGATCTATTTGTAACTCACTTTTAGATAGCACAGACCTCTTCAATGATTAAATAGAAAAGAAATAAATAACTAGGACTTTTAAAAAATTTATAAAATAGACATTGCAATGACAATCAAAATTATAGTAATCACTAATGGCCCTTAAGATAGTCTTTTTTTTTTTTTACTCTTATAGATTAGTTGATTTGGTTATGCTTTACATCTCACAAGTGACTAAAAATTCTTTGAAGGTAGAATAATGTTTTTGCTGTTTTGTTGTTGTTGTTTTCTCCCTTTTAGTCCCTTAAAAGTCATCTTTCTTTCTTTCTTCATGGTGGACTTTGATTATGTTTACTGGATGAATATGACATATTTATAATATAGTCACATACATACATTTATTTATACACTGGTTATCTACTTACAGAGCAGGACTAGTCTCTCTTTCTCTTTTTCACTCTGTCATTTTAAACTTTTTAATAGCATTTGGAAGAAAAACGTAAGAGGCAAACATTGAGTCATGTCATTGTAGCCATCTATTTTTCTTAGCTAACCTGCCTCATTCTTCTTCCCCATCCTTCTCCCAGCTACAGTGGAGAGATAAAGTTGTCTGATCTTAACAGTCTCTCAATTTTCTTCTGTATTTTAGGACTCTGTCCCTCCTTTGTCTTGATTTCATGCTCTCACACTATGACCCTGCGTCCTGGCCCCTGGGATCACACCTATGTCAGTTTCTGAGCTTTTTCTGTCCCATGGATCTCTCTACCAGGACAAGTGCCAATGCCAAGATACCAGCCTGAGATCAGAGAGTCGACTATTCTGATAGAGCCCCCTAGTATTAGTTAACTTTGGTCAAGGGGCAGGAATTTGGTTCACTTCAGATCGGATACTCATTCCTGGACTTGTTAGCTGTGCCCTGGGTGTCAGGGTCACTTAAAACAAGCCAGCACAGGGCTGGGCTCAGTGGCTCAGCCTGTAATCTCAGCGCTTTGGGAGGCCAAGGTGAGTGGATTGACTGAACCCGCAGGTTCGAGACCTGCCTGGTCAACTTGGCGAGACTTCATCTCTACAATAAATCAAAAATTATCCAGGCGTGGTAGTGCGCCTGTAGTTCCAGCTAATTGGAAGGCTGAGGTGGAAGGATCGCTGGAGCCCAGCAGATCGAGGCTGCAGTGACCGGGAGCGGGAGAGGCCACTGCACTCCAGTTTGAGTGACAGAGTGAGACTCCAACTCAAAACAAAACAAAATAAGCCAGCACCGTGTGGAACCCTTGGCTGGAGGAGAATAAATGCCAAAAGAAGGTAGTTGCTGGCCTTTGGTGAAATGGGAGGGCCAATTTACATAACAGATGAATTGTCACATACCTTCCAACTATAAGTAAGATACTAGGATTTATCAATAAAATGAGTCATGAATAATTCTATGCATATTTTCTTAATAGTTTCTTGTCCTATGGTCAGTCAAATGGATTTCTCTTGTAGGAACTATATAACTAAATATTACATACATTACGTTAGACTACAGAATAAACACTATCACTAAAAGTGGAAGCAGATTTAAATATTGACAAATATTTTAGGTATTGTAAAGACTCTTTTTATTCTAACAGAAATATATAAATCCATGTATGTATATATATATCAGGGGCACCAAAAATGTATACACATTTAAAAAGATGTTATCTATGTATTACTTTTCAAAGTTGAATTGAATTATAGTAGGGATGTGAAGTATGACATTTGCTCAAAAGATGGCATTAATCAAATGAGTGCTAGTGTCACCATGTGACAGGCAGGATAGTATTACAATTTTAATACTGTTTTTTTTCCCTTTTTAAACATGTGTATACTTTTTTTGGCAACCTCTGTATAAATTCTGTTGCTATTTCTCAAAAGAGCTTAGTTTGTTTTTTTTTAGTGGGCAGGGAACTTTTTGGTAACTTTTTGGGTTTTATTTTGGTAAATCATAAACAGCTTTGAAATTGGCCTTTACTTATATGTAGTATCAGTAGACAGAAAAGGTTATCTTTGAAAAGAGAGTAAAGTAGCCTTTTACTAGGATAAGTTACTATAGAGAACCCTCAGAATACTGATTAATGCTTCATAAAAGAGTGCATTTTAATAAGATGCGCTCTTTCTGTAACTCTAAGTTCTCATAAAATTTCTCATAACATTATGTGATGTAGTATGGACTCCAAAAACATTATGGCAATATATTTTTTGGAAAAATGTTTTCTAGTGAACATGCATATCCCAGACATTTTAACCTTTCTTTTAAATTATTCTCTCTGATTTTATAACCTTGTTCTTGCTTGAGTTAATAGTTTTCTGCAAGCTTATTCTATGTTAACTAATATTATATTTCCTGGGCCATTTTTGTAGGTATTGAGGTTTTTTTTTTTTCTTTATGTGATCATAAAGTTATAATTTAAAGCAAGTTTATTTTGTTGAAAGAGTCTGTTTAGGATTAATATTTTTAAGCAAGTTGAAATTGATCTGAGAAATTAAATTTAGACATAAATTTAATTTATGTCTAAATTAAAATATAATGTAATTATCTGTGATGTGATCATTGAAAAGAGAGCTATATTAATTTAGTTTGTTGAACTGTGCCATTAAAGAGAAAGAAACAGTGACTGTGTAAGGTAGTTAAGAATTGTAACCTTACATGAGATAATAATTAGAGTCAATTAAACATCATTTAAAATAATATTCATATTATTTATTTATTCATTCAGCAAATTGTATTAAACACTCATGTACCAATAAATCTATGAAGATTATGTTTTCCTGAAAGTAAGACAACTATGACTTAAAGGAACTTAAGCAATATAGGACAATATAGAGTAGCATGTAACATAAAAGAATCCCTCTGAAAGCCAGGCTCGATGGCTCAGCCTGTAATCCCGCGCCTTTGGGAGGCTGAGGTGAGTGGATTGCCTTAGCTCGCGGGTTCAAGACCCGCCTGGGCAGCGAGACCTCATCTCTACAATAAATCAAAAA
>NW_007224299.1:41840-52465 GCF_000164805.1 Carlito syrichta | reverse complement strand
GAGACTCCAACTCAAAAAAAAAAAGAATCCCTCTGAAAGCAGTTCAGTGCTGGTGTGGTGGCTCTAGAGTCAACATAATCCTTGCTACTTCTGTCTTCCTGCTCCACCATCTAGCATATCACTTCCACTCAAGTTCACCTCATAGTCCAACATGACAGTTGAAGCTTGTCTTGGTCTGCTCGGCAGAGTGGCTTAAACAACAGACATTTATTTGTCCATTGTTCTGGAAGATAGAAGCCCAAAATCATGGTGCCATCAGGTTGGTTTCTGATGAAACTTCTCTTCCCTGGCTTATAGATGACAATCTTCTTACTTTGTCCTGACATGGCCTCTTCTCTGTATACGTGCAGAGAAAGAGAGAGACAGGGAGAGAGATAGGGAGATCTCTGGTGTCTTTTTCTCTTCTTATAAGGACACCAGTCCTATCAGATTAGGGCCCACTGTTTATGACCTCACTTAACCTTAATTACCTCCCTAAAAGGTTATATCTCCAAATTTAGTCATTTTGGGAGTTAGGGCTTCAACATATGAATTTTGAGTGATACGAGTCAGTCTATATCAGAACTATATCTATTATGTAGGAGTTCATAACTGAGGCAAGGAGAAGGGTAGAATAAGGATAAAAGAAAAAGTGGAAGGACAAAGAATGACATCTAAGATAAATCAGTTCTACATAGGGAGTTTCTAGGATATTCCATACAACACACTTACTTTTCATTGACCAGTGTTTAGTCATAGAGCCATGCATATCTATAAGTTGTCATATCCAGAAATTATGCTAGGCATTGAAGATGAGACTATAAATTCCTAACTTTGAGTACTTCAAAGATTTAAGGACTTCCAAGTCTAACAGGGGAATAGTAAATAGTCAACTAGTTACTTGTAATCTAAAATGGTATATCCTGTGGGACAAATGTGTAAAACTTCCATAAGAACACAGGTGAAGAATGATCATGAGTGGAGGGAGTTGGGGTTGTAGGGGGGAACCTTAAGGTAGCCTTTGAAAGATAGAAGAGAATTCACCAGTCTAAGAAGTAAGGAAAAGAATTTGAGGAAGAGGGGAAAACTTTAGCAGAGATTCAAAGGAGAACACAAGACATTTCAGAGAACTACAGTGTTCTGAGCCACAAGTAGTAATATCTTGGAAAGGCAGAATAAGGCCTCATTTAAATTTTTTTTTTTATTTTAAAGATGTGGGATACAATTCAGGATTAGGTACATAAGTGGTTATCATATAGGTCAAGTTTGGCCTCCCATTGAGCCTTACTTTGCTTGGTTTGGGATCAGGTACCCTTATTGATGTTATGTGTCTCCCACTTTTTCCTCTTGCAGTGTGGAAGGAGTGTGATATTGGCTACTGCCAATACTACAAGGCTTCATTTTAATGAATCTAAAATGCTACTTAGATAATGGGACGGGATTCATTGGGTAATGAATTCATAGACAACTGCGTGTGTGTGTGTGTGTGTGTGTGTGTGTGTGTGTGTCTGTGTGTGTGTCTGTGCATGTGTGTGCATTAATCAAATAAACCCTTTTGATGAAATATAGTATTAGATTTCATTGGTGTCACAAGTTGTGGTTTTTGTTATTATTGGTTCAGTTAGGTTGTGCTAGCTTCTGCCCCTGTAAAGATTTAAATAACTTAAAAGCAGGAAGTTGCAATAATACATGGAATGGTGAGAAATGATTAAGGTCAGAAAGCTTTCTAAAATTACAATATGTGTGGAAAATTGTCCACTATGCATTCTAATTCATCTGTGTGAATCTTTTTGCCCTGTTGAATTTTGCCAATAATTATAGAAACTCCTTAGCATTTCTTCCTTTCATTTTATATGTTATATTTTCTTTATATTCTTGGAAGTAGATGTTCAATTCACCTCTCGCATGCAGAGCAATCCTAAATTTGGTGATGATGTATTTCTTTCACATCTTCCCTGAGGGCTTAGTGTTCATGAAATAGAAATGACCAGTGGAAAGTCAGTAAGTGTTACTCCACTTACCTCCCTATTTCTTAAACTTCTCCCAGAGTAAGGAATGATGAGTTCCTGGAACAGCTCATGTGTCTCCTTCTTATTGTAACTCTCAGTTCCACGGTGAGAATTGTTTGCTCATCTCCCAAGAGGCAATGGTCCACTCAGAATAAATAACACAGACATGAAATAAGAAACTAGACTATAATGAGTATTGATAAAATTATGGAAAGAGGAACTAATGAAAATTCTAGCAGTTAGTATATTTTCTGGCCTGTACATTTGTTTGAACAGTGAACTTTAGCTAATCAGAGTACCAATTTGATTTTTAAAATCTTTGCATTTTCTTTTGCCCTTTGTAGATTGACTTTCAATGATGTACACAAGAATGTGAATGTGAGATGCCAGTTCCCACCACCCTTGGCCAGATTCTCACCAGTCTGTTGTTCACTTTGCCTATCTCTGAAAGTATCATGTCCACCCCCATTTTCCTATTCATGCCTCTTTATATCCTCTGCTGCTGTCCCTATCCCTTGCTCTTAATGTGGTTGAAAGTATTGAGATTGTAGAAAACAGGGGAAATACGTAAAGATAATAAAGACCATTCAATCTAGTTCTTTTATTTTGCGCTCTTTGCATCTCTAAGAAACAAGAACGACATTGTGATTTTATTGTTAAAATAATTGTGACAATAGGGGAAATTTTTAATGAAGTTAAAAAATATTACAGAAGTATGTAAACACATCTTCAAACATATAATTATGCAGAGAAAACTTCAGAGCCTTTTTTTTTTATCATGAAATGCTTCAAGCAAATGAGAAAATGTTGAGGAACAAGATAACAAATACCAGTGTGCCCACTACCCAGCTTTGTAAACTTTAAACATTTTTCCATATTTGTTTGCCTTTCATAAGAAATAAAATTTGATTAGAATTTTTGGGAAAGCCCAATAATCTCCTCCTCACTTGAGGTTAGGCCAACTGAGGAATGACAAAGAATCAGAATGGAGCACAGCTGATAAAAGAAATTTCTACTATTGAACCCAAGTCTAGGCTGACTTACCCTCAGCACCAGCTGAGAGTCTGATACTGGAGGAACAAAGCAAAGCATTTTCTTCGGGGCAGGCTAGGAGAAATTAGAAAGAGAAATAAGAAAGAATCCAACAGAAAATGATAAAAAAAAAAAAGACTGGGCTACTCATACAGGTTATCCTTTCAGACTCACCAATCAGTGAAACATGAAAAGAAGGCAGGTTTAGAAATAGAAATAGCTAGGGAAGCACTTTCCACATGGAAGGAACTGTCAGGAGTGGGATGTAAGCATTTTCCCCTAAAAGACATATAGAGTTAAAGCTACCTTCTAATGTCTTTTAAGTCCTATTGTTTTCCTTCCACTTCTCTCAGTCCAGAGGTAACCTCTACCCTGAATTTTACGATCCTTGTCTATAACAGGTACTTAATAGTGTTGTGATACTAAGTTATCAGATTGCCTCCATTTAAGGGAAATATTGGCTACCAGTTCTCGAGGGATATTGACTATAACATCTGTATTTACATCAGTTTCAAGATACTCTGGCAGACTAATGGAAAGAATGTAAAAGATGATGCTACTAGATAGAAATAGCTTGGACCCAAAATGCTGCTGCTCAACTAATGTTCTAAGTGCTAAAAGATCATCATGATCTTAGCAACAGCAATTATAGCTAAGAAAACAAAGTTTAGAGTTATCTCAAAACAGAGAAGAAAGCATCAAAAAGTTATCTCTTTCCTCTGAAAAGAACACAAGCATTCTACTGACCCTTGCCTTCTGAAATATTTCAACATTCCAGGCTACCGAGACGTCTCTTCATCTCTTATAAACAAATCCCAATGTCCTCTAAATACTTTCTGATTTATTTTCCAAATGTTTCCAGGTGAATAACAAGTTACATTTGTTTGGCTTATTTTTTTCTCTTAACAAACTGGAAAAATTTTAAGTTAAGCAGAATTACAAAAAGCTTCTGAATGAACGGAATGTTTGGTAGTGAATGATATAATGGAAAATTGCTATAATAAGTAGCTTGGAAGAGAGAAAAATTATACAGATTCATTTTAGCTTAAGAAGCAATATATTATTAGGGGCAACACTGAGCCACCCAGAACAATATCCTATTATATAGTATAGGAAAATCAATAATGGCATATCTGGAATATGAAATTGCTAGTTAAAGCTACTAGGTGACTCTAGGATGAACAACTGTTTTCTTACAGATTTTGTTTTGGTTGTGGTATACAGTGAGAGTTTGCACAATGTTTTACTTTGTTAGTTAGCTTCATGAAGGCTTTAATTCATTAATGTCAATGATTGACTACTTGTGTGTTAAACCAGGAAGTATTTAGATAATTATATTCCATCAAAAAAGGAATGTTATAAATATGATAAATATGTATGCTTTGCCTCCCACTTCGGAACAATATAGAAAATTTTTAAAAAGGGAGGTTAAGACAACCTAAATCTAACAGCCATTTGGCATCTACAGAAAAATAAAATAATAGATAGACCTTGTATTATGTGTTGATTGTGTCCTTAAAATCTTTCCATAAAATTACTCCATCTTTGAAAGAATGTTGTAGCTGACTTAAATTGTCAGTAATTGTTTTCCATTCTAAATAATCACAACATAATTAAATTACCTTTTTCATATGTTGGATTGTCATTAAGTGAGGAATATATATCATATATTTAAGTGATACTATATTACATACAAATGATCACATTTTTTAAAAAGCTTTAGACTTTTACTTCTCAAATTTCAACAATCTAAATAAAATACATTGAGATAGTATATCTTTGAAGATGTTATGGTTATTCTTTTTCATTCATTTATATTTTATCTAAGTGTGTTTTCATTAAACAATTCTAGCTCCAAACTCCAAATTACACAATTAGGGAAAGAGAGGATGACTTTTGACTTTTCGTGTACTATTTGGACATTAAGAAACTGGATAATCTTTTTTGCATATTCTTGGGATGTGACTAGTTCAATCTTAGGGTCAGATCTTACCCAACTACCATGTATACTCTGTCCATTGATGCCTTCAAGGAAAATATCAGATTCTTCTCAATGAATTGTATTAATTTTTATATAATGATTTCTCAGTGATATATATGAACCAGTATCGCATTGCCAGTCCTAAGGTTGTTTTTGTTAGTGTGCACAACAGGCAGTTTCATGGGGTCAGAAAAACAAAGAGATAATATAAAAGGTTAAAGAAATAATTTTCATATTCCTAATTTCCATTGGGATCATTAAACATATAAATAAACAAAGGAAAAAGAAGCAGGATACTGTCCCCAATGAAGCAATGAAAGTACTTAAAGTCATAACTCTGTCTCCCATTAACCCACATGCTTAGACATGTGTGTGGCCTTCAAAAGCCCACATCCAAGTCATCCAGAAAAAGTAGCCTATTAGATGGTTTAAAAGAGTCAACAATGGACTGACTCTCTTAGTGCCTGGAATTTGCAATTGCCAGTTAAGTCTACTTGGTAAATTGAAAATCACTTGTACGGTAAATACTACCTCTGCTTTCCTGACCCTCAAAAGTACCTGGTGTGCATATCAACAAAACAGCCTTAGGACTGGCAATGTCTCACTGTCTTATATATCTCACTGAGAAGAAATTAGATGCAAATTAGTAAACTTCATTGAAAAGATTCCATTAGCAAAGGTACCACCTTTAATTCAGTTTCTTATACATGCAAACAGAACCAATATCATATTTCTGGGTAAATACTCAAATAGGATGCCACCCTACTTTGTTTTCAAGTGTAACATGGCTTTTTGTATGCAGTGCTCCATGCTGAGCAGTCACAGAAATTAATGAGTTCAGCGTTCAGGATGCCAGGGCAGCTGGACAACAGAATTCTGCGCTCATGTGGCGTGCACAAACACACGAGTTGTGTTTCCCACAGTGGGTCCTGGCACCCCTGAAGTTCTGCAGCTTTTTTATCCTGTAAAACACAGGTCCAGAAGACGATGCTGACAGGAGGGGTTGGGTTCTGAGACTGTGTAAGAATTTCAGAGATCAAGAGTGTATCTGAGAGGAGCTGGCAAAGCAGGCAATTTGTGGTGGGAGGATATGGAGAAAGAGCAGATGTCTGTAGATACTACAAAGGAAAACAAACATTATGAAAGAATAAACTTATGTAGAAAATTTTAAAGGGGGATTTTTAACAAAGGATGTTTGGGAAACACTCTACTGTAGTTTAGTATCCTGGATAGTACTTACAAGAGGGGACAAGTTCTTACAGCCAGAATGATCTTTACACTAAACGTCTATTTTTTTCTATGTATTCCATCCTGTTCCATTTAACAAGCTTGTATTAAACAGCTACTATGTGCCAAGAATTATGCTTCCTTGCCTCCTTTCCACCAGCTTTATACAGACATACGCATTCACTTTGAAGTTTAAATACCATTTATTAACTGGAGGGCCACAAGACGTTAGCACTAAAAACCAAAACAATTTGCTCACTACAGCAAGCTGAAGTTAAAAAGCAGCTTCTCAGGATGAAACTTGGAAAACGCTTGAATACTGAGGTGTTTATTTGGATTGGCTTTTCTGAACTTGCTGGTGGAGAAGATATCTTGCTGACATATTACATCATTTCTGATGAAACAACTTTGGTGAGATTTATTGAGCCAGATTCTCTTCTTGCATCAACTGTATAGGGAAGTTCCAATTGTTTGAAGGAGACAACTGAGTTGGATATATAAACTTTTATAGCAAATATAGATTTCTTGTATTTGCAAATGCTTGTGTTGATTCTGTACCCTTTGATGAAGGCTCTATTATTGTTTGTCTTATTTTAATTCTCTTTATTTCCCACATCTTTACCACTAAAGATCTTTGGCTCCTCCTCAAGATTATAGTGCTATAAAAATAATCATTTCAGATTTCAAGTCAACTAAATGATATAGTGCTATAGAGTTTTTGGACACATCAGTTATACTCTGAGTCAAATTTTTTAAGTTAGGGTCTTACTTTCTCACTCAGACTGGAGTGCGGTGGCACGATCACAGCTTACTACAGCCTTGGTCACTGGGACTCAGGTGACCCTTCCACCTCAGTCTCCCCTTGTAGCTGGGACTACAGGTGTGTACTGCCACACTCAAATAATTTTTTTTTTTTGGTAGAGATAAGGTCTAGCTATTGTCACCTCAGCCTCCCAAAGTGCTGGGATTACGCATGAACCATTGTGCCCAGCCAAATTTTATCTTTTAAAACCATGTACATCCAAATTGTGATCCAATTCACTTAGCTTATTAAGAGTAATTAAACGAATTAAAATTTCAGATCCATAGATACTAATATTATGAAAAAGTTTTGTTTATATTAAGAAAAAGGAGCTCCAACCTTCACCAACTCTTATTATTAAAATATTTTTCTCCCTACCCCCAAAACTGCCTCAACATTGAATATAGGCTGGGTACAGTGGCTCGTGCCTATAATCCCAGAACTTTGGGAAAGCGGAGGTGAGAGGATTACCTGAGCCTAGAGGTTCAAGATCAGTCTGTACAACATGGTGAGACCTTGTCTCTACAATAATTCAAAAAATTATCTGGGCATGGTGGCACATACCTGTAGTTCTAGCTACTTGGAAGGCCGAGACAGAAGGACTGTCTGAGCCCAGCAGGTGGAAGCTGCAGTAGCCATGTTCACTTCACTTCAGCCTGGACAACAGAATGAGATTCTGACCAAAAAAAAAAGAAAAATATATCAAATTTAAGGAGACAAAAGATATTTGGAGTTACAGAAAATATACCTAATATTTCACA
Organism: Carlito syrichta; assembly: GCF_000164805.1. Lineage (NCBI taxonomy): Eukaryota > Metazoa > Chordata > Mammalia > Primates > Tarsiidae > Carlito > Carlito syrichta. Next base: position 44,674 of record NW_007224299.1, on the reverse strand, counting down.
TTATTAATTAGAGTGAGCATATATGATTTTAGGAGTTTGTGGTATACAAACAGGTGTGAATGAACTCTTTTTATCAGGGGTGAATGAATGAACTCTTTGGCACAACATGTGGCACAAAAGGTAAGAGTTATCCAAAATGTACTGGGCTCATATTTAGGGAGTGTATGCACATCTGCAGCTCTGCATCATGGCGGTCACACTGTGCAGGTGTGCTCTCTCATTCTCTGGTGGCTCAGGTCTGTGACTTCATTAGTATGGCCTTAATATACAAGGAGGAGTCACTGCAGGGTCACCCTGTCCTTGTAATAGACTTGCAGCCCTTGAAGTAGGCTAGAGGGGAGTATATTGTCATTGGAATGAAAGAAGACCCAAACTGTTGTTGGCTCAGATTCTGAGTGATATCATAAATGGGCTTCACATCCTGAGGAACTAAGATGAGAATCTAAGGGATCTAAATGCAAGGACAGGTGTCATCTGCACTCTCCCTCCTTGACTAGTTCTTCCAATTCAAAGGCCTGACACCCTCATCATAGATTTTCTTTATGTATGTCATTGCAGCCAAGTTTAGAAACAGGAAATTTGCCATGGAAATCAGTCAATGAGCCCACTGCCGCATCCCCACTAATGTCACACATCTGTATCACTTTTCAAGCTACAAATAGTCATCAAAATGAGGGAAAATTCCTCTTCTGAAAGAAAGCTCAACTGCCAGATGGTAAATTGGCTCCTTGGGGTCTACCTATGTGATCAGTTAGCTCATATATTGCGCATTTTCCACTGTTACATGCATAATTTGTATTTCTCACAGCATCCAATATCTGACAGTTATTGTAAGCTTATTTTAAATATAATAAATGGAGGCTTGGCCAGGCACAGTGGCTCAGGCCTGTAATCCCAGCACTTTGGGAGGCCGAGGTGAGTGGATTGCCTGAGCTCCGAGGTTTAAGACCAGCCTGAGCAACTTGGTGAGACCACATCTGTACAATATATCAAAAAATTAGTTTGGTATGGTAGCTCTCGCCTGTAGTTCTGGCTACTTGGAAGGCTGAGGTGGAAGGATCGCCTGAGCCCAGTAGGTTGATGCTGGGGTGACCATGAGCATGCCACTGCACTCCAGTCTGGGCGACAGAGTGAGATTCTGACTCAAAAATAAACACTAAAAAAATGAGGCTCATAGAGGTTAAATCACTTGTATTTTTTTTTCTCAGTGAGGTTGTAAGCTCTGGGAGAGGAGGAGCAACATTTTTTTATGACTGTATTTCCAGGACCTGCATTTATTTAACCCAGAGTAAAATCTTGCTTACATTTATGGAATAGTCAAATATATTAATGATTGAATAAATAATGCAGGTGAAAGGACTAGGTTTAAACTCTGGTTCATATAGCTTCAAAGATCATCATTTTTCTATACCACCAATGAATTTGCTCTAGAAACCATTAATTCACTGTAAAAGCACAACTATTATTATCTCCTATCTTAATCCTGTGTCATCATTTCACTCTTTATATTAAAAATAATAAAAATGTTAATTGCATGATTTCTTCTATTTCTAGATTGGATAAACATGTGTAGGGAGTTACTGAAAGAAAGCAATAGCATTATAGTATGTCTCCCTTGTCACCATTTATTTGTTACCCTCTTGCCTTGGAATTGACAGTGTTTAGAATTCCATTAGCTGTTAAATACTCCCATGTGTGTGGATATAACTACATCAGGATTTCTGGGTCACTTGGACAAAGACAGACTTTCTTCATTAAGAAACAAACAACCAAGCAGGTTGCAATGCCTTTTCTTGGAACTCAAGGATATGTGGAGGAAGGTTGAAGGCCTCTTCAACTAGAGTCAGTGCTCTTTGGAGATGCTCTAACTCTGCCACTTTCATTCAGCTTTTTCTGCCAGTCCTACTGTCAAATATTCCAAAACTACAAGATATTAAGAGCTATCATGAGCCATTTGAAGGGTTGTTTAGACCTGAGTTACTCTTAATATTTTTATTTTTTAATATTTTTTATTATGATGTTGTGGAGTACAGTTAAGGGTTAGGTATACAATTACATTCCATTCAGGTACCCTGTTGATAAGAGGTTTCCTGTCCCCAGACAGATATTTGCTACTGTTAATCCCATCTCCCTCCCCCCACCATAGTTTCCCAGAACTGTCAGTCATTTTCTTATAGTATTACATTGGATGTTCAAGGTCCATTATATGAGTAAGAACATGTGATACTCGGATCTTTGTTTCTGTGAGAGGTCAAGTATTATAGACTCTAGTTTCCTCCAGGTTGCTGCAAAATTCATGATTTCGTTCTTTTTTATGGCTGCATAGTATTCCATCGTGTATATGTACCACATTTTTAAAATCCAGTCCTCTTTTGATGGGTAGCATGGTTGCTTCCAGGTTCTTGCTATTGTGAACAATGCTGCGATAAACATACGTGTGCAGGTATCTTTTTTATAGAGTGATTTGAGTTCTACAGGGTACATTCCCAGTAGGGGGATTGCAGGGTCATATGGGAGGTTGATGTTTAGGGCTTTTAGGAATTGCCACACTGCTTTCCACAGAGGTTGCATTAGTTTACACTCCCACCTACAGTGTAGAAGTGTTCCCTTTTCTCCACACCCTTTCCAGCAGCTGTTATTTTTTGAGTTGTTGATGATTGCCATTCTGACTGGGGTTAGGTGGTATCTCAGTGTGGTTTGGATTTGCATCTCCCTGATGATTAGTGAGGTTGGACATTTCTTCATGTGTCTGTTGGCTGCTCGGATGTCTTCCTTTGTGAAGTGTCTGTTTATATCTTTTGCCCATTTTATAATGGGGTTGTTTGTTTTTTTCT
>NW_007224299.1:41569-41820 GCF_000164805.1 Carlito syrichta | reverse complement strand
CTATCTTCTCTCTTATGACCTGTGGGTTTCAGGTTTTATTCAGGAATTGGAGGCCAGTTCTGATTTCCATGAGGCTATTTCCTTCATTTTCTAAGGTTCTTATGGTTTGAGGTTTTACATTCAGGTCTCCTATCCATTTGGAGTTAACCTTTGTGCATGAGAATAGATAGGGGTCCTGTTTCAATCTTCTGCATGTGGTCAGCCAGTTTTCCCAGCACCATTTACTGAATAGGTTCTCCTCTCCCCAGTGG
>NW_007224299.1:1093-41213 GCF_000164805.1 Carlito syrichta | reverse complement strand
GGTTTTCAAGGTACACAATCATATCATCTGCAAAGAGAGATAACTGGACTTCCTCTTTTCCTATTTGGATACCCCTGATTGCCTTCTCTTCTCTGACTGCACGAGCCAGGACTTCCATTACTATGTTGAACAGGATGGGTAAGAGAGGGCATCCTTGTCTAGTTCCAGTTTTCAGGGGATATGGTTCCAATTTTTGTCTATTCAGGAGTACGCTGGCTGTGGGTTTCTCGTAGATGGCTTTTACTATTTTGAGGTATGTTCCCCGTATGCCTAAATGTTCAAGGGTTTTTATCAAGAAGGGGTGCTGGATTTTATCAAAAACTTTTTCTGCATATAATGATATAATCATGTGGTTTTTGTTTTGATATCTGTTGATGTATTTAATTACATTTATGGTTTTATGAATGTTGAACCAGCCTTGTATCCGAGGAATGAAGCCTACTTGGTCATGATGGATGATTTTTGAGATGTATTGCTGAATCCGGTTTGCTAGGATCTTGTTGAGAATTTTAGCATCTAAGTTCATCAAAGATATTGGCCTGTAGTTCTCTTTCTTTGTTGGATCTTTACCTGGCTTGGGTATCAATGTGATGTTGGCTTCGTAAAATGATTTGGGGAGAGTTCCATCTTTTTCAATCACCTGGAATACCTTCAGTAGGATTAGTATTAGCTCCTCCTTAAATGTCTTGTAGAATTCTGCTGGAAAGTCAGCTGGACCAGGGCTTTTTTTTGTAGGTAGTTTTCTTATTACGTAGTTGATTTCCTTGATTGTTATTGGTCTATTTAGGGTCTCAATTTCTTCTTGTTCCAACCTAGGTAGGTTGTGTGATGTCAGAACGTCCTCCATTTCCTTAAGTTTTTCAAGATTGTTTCCATACAAGTGTACGTAGTAGTCTCTGATGATCTTTTGTATTTCTTCAGGATCAGATATGACTTCATCCTTTGTGTTTCTGATTGTGCTTATTTGGGTTTTTTTCTCATTTTTTCTTAGTCAGTCTAGCTAGGGGACCATTGATCTTGTTTATCCTTTCGAAGAACCAGCTTTTTGTTTCATTGATTTTTTTGTATTATCTTTTTGTCTTCTATGTCCTGGATTTGGGCTTTTATTTTGGTGATCTGGATTCTTCTGCTGAAATTAGAGTTTTTGTGGTCTTGTTTTTCCAGCTTCCTTAGATGGCTTGTTAGGCTGTTAATTTGTGTACTTTCCATTTTCTTCATGTGTGTTTGTAGGCAAATAAATTCCCCTCTTACTACAGCTTTCAAGGCATCCCAGTGATTTTGGTAAGATGTTTCTTCATTTTCATTTGTTTCCAGGTATCTTTTGATCTGTTTTGATTTCATCATTGACCCAGGAGTTGTTTAGCATCATGCTGTTTAGTGTCTATGTCTTTGAGGGTTTGGGGGGACCTTGTTGGTGTCAATGTTTATTTTTATTCCACTGTGGTCCGAGAAGGTGCATGGTAGAATTTCAGACCTTTTAAATTTGCTTATGCTTGATTTATGTCCAGTTAAGTGGTCGATCTTAGAATATGTTCCATGCGGTGATGAGTAGAATATATATTCTGTGGTCTTTGGATGGAGTGTTCTGTAGATATCAATTAAATCCATTTGGTCCAGAGTCTCATTGAGCTACCGGATCTCCTTGCTGATTTTTTGTCCTGAGAGCTGTCTAGGGTTGTGAGTGGGGTATTGAAGTCCCCTGTTATGATGGTGTTAGAGTCAATATCTTTCTTTAGTTTTCCTAGAAGTTGCTTTATGAAAGTTGGTGTACCTATGTTGGGTGCATATATGTTTAAGATAGATATTTCTGGTTGATGGAGTGAACTTTTTATCATTATATAGTGGCCCTCTGTATCTTTTTTAATTTTTGATAGCTTAAATGGTATTTTGTCTGAAATTAGGATCACGACTCCTCCTTTCTTTTGTGTTCCTTCACATGAAAATTTGTTACCCATCCTCTTACTTTGAGTCTGTGTATGTCCTTTCTAGTGATATGGGTCTCTTGAAGGCAGTATATTGTTGCCTGATGATATTTTATCCATTTTGCCATTCTATGTCTTTTCAGTGGTGCATTTAGGCCATTCACATTCAGGCTAATTATTGAAATCTGAGAGTTCATACCTATCATAGAGTTCTTATCGAGTTTTTGTTCTTCTACTTGGTTTTTTTTTTTTTTTGTCTTTCTTTTGGTTTTGGGGTTGGTTCATGTATATTTTATTCTTTTCCCTGTACTCTTGTGAAGAACGTTGTTCTTTTTTCCTTTTCTTCTGTGTTTAGTACTTTCTTAAGTGTTTCATGTAGAGATGGTTTGGTGGCAGCATAAGTTCTTAGGGATTGGATATCTGGGAAAGATTTTAATTCTCCCTCACTGATGAATCTTAACTTGGCCAGGTAGGTTATTCTTGGTTGAAATTGTTTATCTTTTAGGACTTTGAAGATAGGGCTTCAAGCTCTCCTAGCCTGCAGGGTTTCTGTAGATAAATCTGGGGCTATTCTGACTGAACTGCCATGGTAGGTGACCTGGCCTTTTCTCTTGCTGCCTTTAGGATATTTTCTTTTATGCCTACTTTGTTTAGGCAAATTATTATGTGTCTAGGAGTTGGCCTTCTCATTTGTTGTCTTGCAGGGGTTCTCTGAATCTCTCGTGTTTGAACTTTTGCATCACTGATTACATAAGGGAAGTTTTCTTGAATGATCTCATAGAAAGTTTGTTCCAGTGTGGTCTCTGTCTCTTTTTCTCCCTCAGGAAGTCCAATTACTCTTAGGTTAGGCCTCTTGAGGTAATCGCTCATCTCTTGAAGGTTTTGTTCTGTCTTTTTGAGCTTATTTTCTGTGTTTTTAAGAGTTTGGGTTATTTCTATATTTTGGTCCTCAAGCTCTGAGATTCTTTCTTCTGCTTGGATAATTCTGCTTTCCATGCTTATCAGTTTGTTATTTATTTCATTCACAGTATTCTTTATTACTGTTATCTCAGATATCAGCTCCTTCCTAGTTTCTTCTTGTGTCTTCTCAATTCTTTTTAATCTCTCCATTATTGTCTTGAAATCTACGTTTGTAGTTTGAGACCCTTCATTCTGGGGGCTCTTCATTGTTTGCATTCCAAAGTCAGTTTTCTCAGTGTCTGCCCTCCCAGGGGTCTGGGAGAGACCCATACTCTTTTGGTTTTTCTTCATTTGTGTAGATTTTTCTCTCTCTCCCCCTTTCCCTCCCCTTCTTTAATTCTGTTTTTGAGGGAAGGTGGGGTTTCTTTTATTTCTCTTCTGCAATATCCTGTTCTTCCTTATGAGGGTCTTCTGGCTTTGTTTACTTTTCAGGTTGGAGCATAGGCTGCAATCTGTACTTTTTGCAGTTTTGAGGTTTAATTGAGAGGGAAGCTGTGGTCCAGAATGCTGATTCCAGCATCCATGAACAGGTGTATGAGCACATTGGAACCTATTTTCCTCTGCCTTACAATCTGTCCATTCAGCAGTATGTAGTCTTGGTCCCTAGATTAAAAAGGGGGTATAAAAGAGGAAAATAATGGAGGAAGGGGAGGTCAATAGGGGGTTAGAAAGAGAGAAAAGCAAGAGGAAAAACAGATATACATACCAACTATCAGGTGAGAAAGAGACACAAGGCCGGGAAGAAGTGAAGAAAGACACGTAAGAAAGATTCCCTAAAGAGTACTGATAGCTACACAGAGACAGGCCAATAAAATCAAGAAACAGTGTAAGTCAGAAGGTAAACAACAAACGTGATCAAAACCAACAGTTACAATGATAAAAATCATAAGTCAAAATAAGCAATCCGACTAAAGTCACTTCTCTGATCTCCGATTTCAGCCTCTCCCCTTTGTTTTTCATTGCAGTGTAGGGGTGGGGCTTTGTCTCCTGTTTTGTGCCGTTGCCTTAGGAACTGAGGTAAAGTTTGTTAATAGGTGGGCGGGGCAATGGAAGTCTCTGCCTGGAGAATGGTGAGGCATTTTATGTATATCTGTTTTTCTCCACTTGTCTGGGTCCCCCGGCTTGGGGTCTTGTGCTGAGTGCCTCAGTCAGGGTGGGCCCAGAGTTCCAGAGCTCCAAAGCTCCAAAGGGCAGGTGGTGAGCAGCGAGAGTCGCCCTGGGCCCCCCACAGGGTACTTCAGCCAGGAATGGGACCGGTGTCTCTGAGGGGCGGGTGCCCAGAGCCTCCCTGAGTGACTGGTGGCTTGGTGCCAGGTGCCAGGCTGGAGACAATGTAGCCTGGGAGGGGGCTGGGACCCGAGACTTCCACGCACACCGTGGAACAGCAGCAGCAGGGTGCCACAATATCTGGCCCTGCGTGGGACCAAAGGTCCCCGGGCCTCGCATCAGTGTGGCTGGTGGTGCGCTGGGGGGTGAGGGAAGAGAGGGAAGAGTCTTTTGGGGAACTCACGTTCGAAGAATCTCACTAATTCACCTATGCCGTCACCATCTTGTTCCGGAGTCCTTAATATTTTTTTAATTGGGTCAACTCAATAGCACTTTAGTTGCAGAAAGTTTTTTATTTGCCTTCTACAAAAATGATACCTGCACATGCATATTTATTGCAGCACTACTTACAATCACAAAAACATGAAACCAACTGTGGTGCCCATTGAAACTGGACTGGATTTTTTTAAATGTGGTACATATACACTATGAAATACTATGCAGCCATAAAGAAGAACAAAATTATGGATTTTGCAGGAACTTGGATGGATTTAGAGTCTATAATACTCAGTGATTTATCACAGAATCTAAGAATTATCATATATTCTCACTCATAAGCAGACCCTGAACATTTACCATAATATTATAAGAAAGGGATTGGCAGTAGCCAGAAACTGCCAGGCGAGGGCAGGGGAAGCACAACATCAGTAAGGGTACCTGATCTCAAACCAGGTGAAGTGAAGACCAAAGGGAGGCCCAAACTTTACCTGCATGATGACCGGTTGTATACCTAATCCTGAATTGGCCCCCACAACTTTAAAATTTAAAAAAAACACAAAAAAGTTTATAATCTGAACTCAGAAGACAAATGTTGAAGTTCTCTCTTTGCCATTAATACAACTTAGACTTAGACAAATCGCTCAACCTCTCTGAGCTTCATTTTCCTGATATAAAAAAAGAAGGGAATGTCTGTTGACCTGCCTAACCTCCACAGACTATTGAATAGTTTAATACCAGTATTTGTATGAAAATGTTTATAAGCAAAAAACACTACAGAACTATAGGTTGCTTCTCCCTCTCATTTAGTTTTCTTGTGTATCAAATTATTTATTTTACAAGAGATATTTAACACCAAAAACCGCATCTTTCTCTTCAGTTTTAAAACCTTAGGTATAGAGCATATAAAAGCATATTTGAAAGGGAGCAACCCTTTCACTTCTTTTCTATCTAAACAAATTTGCTTTAGCTGAAGTCCCTCAAGAAGCTTGATCTGGAGCTCTGAAGTCATCCCTTTCTCAACATCTTCCACAGCCCATCACTAGTGCAGAAAAGGCTCCAAAATTTACCCCGCTTGTGATGGACTTATGTGGACTAATAAGTAACCTCTCTTCTAAACCCATCCCCATATTACTTTTCCATTTTTAGGACTAAGATAAAAGTTGGATTACCGTGAATAGTAGTTAATACTTTGGATTCTGGAATTTCGTGGAAATGTGGGCAAATTTCTCTGCCTCCTTGAGCTTTCTTCTCCTCATCTTCAGAATGGTGATAAAAAATGGCATTTAATTGTAGAGTTCTTGGCAAATGAGAGTAACACATAGTAAATATGCACTATAGTTATTTTAGTAGTAAGGAAAAACACCTAACTTTTACTGGTACATGTGAATTCAGAATGCACTTTTGACATCTATTGTCTGTGTTTATTTTCCTTTATTTTCAGTAATTTCCCTTAAACTACCTCAGCATTTGCTTTGCATGTTTTGTTTTTTGGCTTTAATTGTGAATAAGTACAATTTTGCTTTGCTTAAGGTACATAAAGTTCCAAGCCAACTTAGTATAACAAAATGAACATTGAACTAAAAGTTATGAGAAGCTGCTTTTATTGTTTACACACTCCTTTAAATCAAAAGAACAAGATGTAAACTATTTTTTTTTAATGTCATCTCCTGTGCTTCAGTCACCATGGTGCCTCAGAAAACATGAAAGAGTTACAATCACTTCAGGCAAAGTGTCTGTAGAATTCTAAGGATAGGAAATGGGGAAAAAAATGTGCAACACACACCCCCGGACATTCCATATAACATGTAGAATAAATAAATAGACCTAAAAAGGAAACCAAAAGTTTTTGGTCTTATGTTGAGGGGCTACCACAAATGGCTTTTTGGAGAGGTGATGATGTATTAGAAAAATCCTTCATGGGGGTAAAAATTGACCCTGATAAAAGAGAGTCCCATTCTCCTTTTGTCAAAAGCATTGTGAGTACTCTTAGTTTATATAATTTGCATGACCTGCATTGACATCATGAACAAGAAGTTACAGACTTCTGCTTCTCAAGCTGTAACAGGAATATGACTCCCTTAGGGGCTCTTTTGATTCAGGAAATCTTGGAAGGGCCTGAGAGTCTACATTTCTCACAAGTTCCAGGTAACGCAGTTGCTGCTGGTCTATGGGTTATCGTTGGTTTTCAGTCACCTTCTTCAACAAAATAATCCATGGTATTGTTCTGGTCTTTATCTGTTGGACAGGGGTTTTCAAATTAGGGGACATTTTGGTCCCACAGGAGTTTGGAGACTTTTTTGATTGTTACAACTCAGTCCTACTGGCTTTCCATGGGTAGGCGTCAAGGATGCTGCTGAACACGCCACAGTGCACAAGATTGCCCCTCATAACATAGAACTTTCTGACCCAAAATGTTAATAGTGCCAAAGTTGAGAAACCCTGCTGTAGAAGTACTATTTTGTGCATCTCTTGTATCAAAAATTATTCCAGGTTTGTTCCAAAAATAAAACCTGTGAAGGATAGGAGCATGTACCATGGTTCACATCACTTAATGGAGGGTCTCTTTTCTGAGAAATGTATTATTAGGTGATTTCTTTGTTGTGTAAATATCATAGGATGTACTTACACAAACCTAGATGGTATAACCTACTACACACCTAGACTATACGGTATAGCTGCTCTTAGGCTACAGTCCTGCACATCATGCTACTATTCTGAATACTGTAGGTACTTGTAACACGTCAAGTATTTGTGCATCTAAACATAGAAAAGGTACAGGAAAAAATATGATATTATAATCTTACGGGACCTCTGTTGTATATGCAGTCCTTCATTGACCGAAACATTATTATGTAGCGCATGACTGCATTTTGTTTGGAATAGAGAATAAGCAGTGTTTAAAACTGTCTTCAGATATATAAAAGACTATTATGCAGAAGATGGTAGCCAGCTGTTCTCCATCACCCTTGAAGAATGAACAGGAAATGTACATAAAAGGTCCTGTGCTATCCATCCATTCTTTCTCTGCTTTCTTTGAGCCAGCCAGGCAAATCTCTTCATGATCTTGCAACCATATTTGTCTCGTCCCGTGTCTTACTGCTTTCAGAGACCTTCCCAAATACTGGGTACACATTTTCTTCTTACAGCCGAGTCTCATCTCTCCCTGCTCTTAAAAATCTAATTTGAAAATTTCTGTCTTTGTAAAGTCTGACTTAACAAGATGGATGGTTGCCAGTTCATCTCTAACTACAACCAGCATACTTTTTCCTTCAACAAGTTATCTTTCAGCCTACAAATAGTTTATTGTTCATCCATGTACGAGAAGCTATGCTAGATTTTGATGAGGGATAAGATAGACGAGTAAAGAATTCTTGCTTTTAAGAATGTTCCAATCTGGGGGGAAAATCTCACACAGATAAATACAATGTAAGTAGTATTTAATAATATCTCCATAAGAGATTTCTTTAAAAATAAAGAAAAGAGATTTTAGGAGTTGAGATTACTTTTAGTAAGGAAGATCAAAAGTTTATAATTAGATATACACAAGTATCTTTTTTTGTTTGTTTCCATGAAGAATAAATTTCTTCTAAGATGCAAACTCGTGCCTCAAATAAGCACTTAATATTGTTACCAAAATTTGAAGATTATGAATTAGAGTGGACTGAATTTAGACTATATTTATGGAAATGTTTATATTGAGCAAGGGTTAAGTGACTGGAGTGATTTAATCCACTTAATCTATAAGACTAGGAAAGACAATTTTTCAGAATCTATGTGACCATATTGTGTTTTTAACATAGGAGACTGAACTTAACTGTCTCTGAATGTACCTTATGATGCTCTGTGATCGTATAAGGCAGTGCTCTTTAGGAGAAATTCTTTTTTTTATTATTTTTTAATGTTTTGAGTCAAAGTCTGTCACCCAGGATAGAGTGCAGTGGCATACCTATGGCCACACTAGCCTCATCCTACTGGACCCAGGACACCACACTCAGCTAATTTTTAAATTTATTATAGAGACAAGGCCTTGCCAAATTGCCCAGGTTGGTCTCGAACCCCTGGGCTCAGGCAATCTTCTCACCTCTGCCTTCTGAAGTGCTGGAATTACAGATGTGAGCCACCACACCCAGCTTAAGAGGAATTCTTAGTTACATCTAGGAGGAAAATATTTTAGAACTTCACAAGTACACTTTAAAAACTGGTACCAAAGAAGGAATTTGGCACCATTCATTTGAAGGGATGATTCCAGAACTACTTTGGGAGACAGTCTCACTTATTAAGAGCTTCCACTACCTGTGCTATGAAGAAATGAAAGTGAATTAAATCCTCATCGAATATGTAGTATGTGCCAGGCATTGAATAAAACCTTTAAGATATATCGTCTGATCTATGCTTGAGAGGAATCTGTGAGGTTATCACCACTAACATAATAAGGAGGCTTCAGAATATTGGTATAAGCTTTTGACCACTGCTTGATTAAAGAAGGGAAATAGATCAAATCTCAGGCCAGCCTAGGAAGCCATCTCTGGGTGGAGACAAGTGGCTTGTTTTTCCCTTTGAGAGGAGCAAAGAGAAAGTATCTTCTTATGAGGCTTTCTTTACATGGTGATACTTTTATCCTCTGTAGTTGAAATGGGGTAATTAAGCTGTTTACAGTTACCTGGTAACCATGGTTTAATATAGGGCTCACTACTGGAGAACTACCTGCAACTGCACATTAGTCATGTTTGAGTTTGAGTTTCTGCTGGCTTTTTCTTGTACATTCTGAAATCTTCAGCTCTGGGAATGGTACAGATACTATACTGCAGAATTTTGTTTGAATGTTAATGCTTATTTTTTTTAAAGCTATTACTTTGATTTTTCAGTTAGTAATACAGTTAATGTGGAGACCTTCCTTGAGGTTCTCATTAATCCAGCTACATTGCTCTTGTTAAATAAGAACATAGTTTTCCATGGTAACCCTAAAAACACCTTTCATATTTCAAAGCATCATAGATTCTTAGTTAACTTTGTGTAACGGGACTTTGTTTTCCCTCCTAAAGTTGTTCTAGGCTTCTGTGTATCATTCAATGTTGATGTGAAAAATTCCATGACTTTCAGCGGCCCAGTGGAAGACATGTTTGGATATACTGTTCAACAATATGCAAATGAAGAAGGAAAATGGTAAGTCTGTGACTTTTCTTGTTGTTTAGTTATTTTTCAAGGTAATGGGAACTATCATTTGACTACAATTTGCTTTATGAATGAAACTTGAACAGAATGAATCATTTATAGTAGAAAATGCAGTCTAATAATTTGGTGATGGAAACTAATTTGAAGTAAAAAAAAAATTCCTTGGCAATATCAAGAAGTGTCTAGTGATTTCTGTTGAAGCCTGGATTGACCTCAAGGAAGGTCCATATTCAAAATAATCATTGTTCTACAGTTATGTTATTTTGGCAAGAGTTTCTTAATTGTTCTTGTTTTAGAGTAGCTTGAATATACTCCCCTGAAATTCAGTAGGAAGGATTGGAAAGCAGATGAGATGGTACCTTGAAAGGGTTAATATCCCTTTCATTATTTTGGGCTTTCTACTGATCTACTGAGTTTGATCTAATATTTATAATGAATCTTACTGAATGTTTTTCATACATCTTCAAACCCTTTAACATTAGTTAAGTTTGCTGTAGGTATGATATTTAAAGCATATTTAACTTGCTGGAAATGACACAAACTGAATATTAGAGCTCTTTCACTTTATGCTTAATATAATTTTTAGTAAATGTGATTTTTTTTAAAAATGGACATTATAGAGAAAAAGGGCAAGAGTTAGTTAAATTTGGCTTTAGTTTAATAACTTAAACTAAGCAACACTTTTTTTACTAACTATAGTAATAAGATAATAGGAGATTTATATCTACCTGGATAACAGAGATCTTGGATATATCTTATATCTACTTGGATAACAGAAAGTCAATATAATTATTTCACAGAAGAAAAAGTTTGACTTTTAAAATTTTTACTTGATTTTTTAATTTGATAATAATCCCCTAAAGACTATCAAAAATAATACCTTGGGTTCTTACATTTTCTAAGTAAAACCTATCATATGCTAGGTGTAAAATAGAACTCGTGGAGGTACTTCACTCTTCTATTGTCCTTACAAATATCTCAGATGAGAATATAATAATAGAGAATGAACTTTCAAATCTTCTGTCCTTCCCTCCTATGCCCTCTACCCCCCAATACCCTCCCAGTTTTTAAGGTTAAATGGGTAAATCCTCCCTGTAGATACCAGTTTCATTCTTTTAGACTTTATACCTGCAATTCAAGGAGCTCTACCTCTGGGAGAATAATGATGAGTGCACCAGCTGGTCAGGCTATCAGTAATAAACTGACAGGTAGTACATGTTTCTCTTCAGAAGCTTAACTTTTGCATAAGCACATATAAAAGTTAACTTTTACTAATTATGTACTTTGTAAAGAACAATATAGCAAACAGTAAACTTTAAGACAAAACACCTACTTAAAATAAACTGTCTCTTTAAAGAATAGCCAATTGTTATTAAAATATTTTATGAAATTCTCAATTTAATTTCTGATATGAGGAAATCTGTAAGTTTCCTCTCTCATCTAGTTTTGCTTCTGATTTTAGAGCAGTCTAATGTCAGATGTCCTTAATTAACTGAATGTTCCTTAGTAGAGTAAAAAGGGATTCATATTTCTTCTTAGAAGACTTAGTACACCCATTTGATATCTTCAATCTCTGTTTCTCATTGTAAGAGCCCATCCAATTGAAAGATTTCTACCCTGTACATTTTCCAGTTCTTCCTTTCAAGGCACCAGAAGGCAAAGGAATAGGAAATTGAGAAATCAGGCCTGAATAAGACCTTGATGTCATGAGGAATATAGTTTCCAAGACCATTCTATCTTTGTAGAAGATGAAGGTATAGATGAGAAAAAGAGTGTCAGACTAATAGTAGGAAAGAAACAAAAGAGGGCATAGACTGGATAGAATAGGGTTGCAAAAAAATGTTAATGTCTGTCTGAATGACTCCATACTGAATTGAACTTTAAGCAGATATTTGTGAGGGAATGTTAACAATAAGACACGTTTGTGAGGTAATGTTAATAATAAGATGTTAACTTTTTGGATGTCAGAGACCATGCATTATATATCTTGCTTTATCCATGAAATTGAACTTAGTTGTCTCAGTAAATGTTTATTGGTGGGTTCGAATTTTTTTTTAAGCCATAGCATAAACATAGGTCAATCAAGCAACAAGTATTTATATAACATCTTATGTGTCTAGCATTAGGCTAAATTCCATGGGAGATGTAAATATAAAACAAATATAAAAACATAAGGAAAGAACATATATAAAATAATTAAGAGTAATGCCAAGTAGTGTAGAATGAACTGTAAAAAAATTCAATAGGAGTTCAAAACAGGAAGAAGTGATTCTTGAAATGAGTCTTGAAAGATCACTTACCTTTTAATAAGAGAAGGAAAAATATCACTCCAAGGTGGAAAGCCACATGAATAAGAGCACAGACTTGAGAATAAGTGAGTGTTTTGTTAAGTAAACAGATCTGAAATTGGGATGGTAGAAGAGGAAAGAATAATGGCAGACCTTAAAAGCCAAATAAAGGAGCTTAGACCTAAGATGAGGTTATTGAGAAGCCATTCTAGGTTGTTGTTTTATGAAACTTTGTAGGGAAAATTATGTATAAAATTGGATTGGAGAAAAGAGTTCCTGAAAACTAGGACTACAGGCAATCAATAACTGTAATCTGGTACTTAAGGTATGAGACGCAAGGCTGGATTGGGGCAAATAGAATGAAAGAAAGATGTATCCAAGATCAATTCAGATTAATCATTAAGCCTTGGTGGAAATTTGGAAATGGCAAATGAAAGTGTAGGAGAGGTCAGACAGATTTCAAAATATCTGCACTGGGTCATTGGGAAATGGATAGTCATTGACAGAGAGAAGAAAATCCATTTTATCAGGAAGTTGATGAGTCTGTTTTTAAACACCTTGAGTTCAAAGTGATTTGTAGATAACTGGAAACTTCAAATTGGAATACAAGTAAAAGGGAGAAGTTGATATGTTAGGGGGAATGCCTAGAAAACAAGGACTGGTTTTGGTGCCCATTTGCAACCCTGACACTCCCCTGGGTTGTAGCATAGGACCTTACATATAATTCATACTCAATGATTATTTGTTAGCTGAACAATGGAATCTAGTTCAACATTCTGTTGCAATCAATGTAAAAGCAGCCACATAAAAAATAAAGTTAAAAGTGACTCTTCTAGGGAAATGCAGCTACCTAGGAGTGGAGCTGAAATAAATCTCAAGTCTCTCTACGTTCAACTTGTGCCTTTTTCTTTATTAGAACTATATTTAAAAGTAATTGTTGATTTAAAAACCCATTTCTGTGCTATCAGACTTTACATATTAATGTATGTGTAAGAATTTGTGGGCATTTGAATGTAGATGTTGTCAAGTGCCTTAATTCTACTTTGACATTCCATATTTACAATGATTTTGTAACTAAAAGTTGTGGAAAATCAGAGCAACCAAAAAGATATGGCCAACTGAATTCAAAAGTAAGCCAACTACAAAAACAAATACCTAAATTTCCAAACCTTTAACAATGGCATGGTAGAAGTACATTGTTCTAAAGAGTTCCAGGCACTGGTACTGAAAAATAAATTGTAGAAACATGTTTGGATATCTGTGTTTATAAAATTAGATAGAATGCAGATGTACTTTGAGAAATGCACTATGGAATAACTAACATATCTGAGGGAACATGGATTTTGTTATTTCATTATCTCCAGAGGTGAGCAGCTTCGTAAGTCATATTTATTACTCATGTTTTGCAAGTTCATCCACCTCAGCTTTAAATTAAAAAAAAAAAGTCCTGACCCATCTTGTATCATTGCTGTGTTATGCTTGAAGAAGCACAGTCTGTGTATTTGAAAAACATTGTTTTAAATCTTCTGAAAGAATTGAAAGTTAACAGAAAAGGTGGCCTTTTGTCCCCTTTACCTTTCAGAAGTTTACTGTGAAGTACTGTTGACTTTATGTCTCTGGCTCAGAAGCCACATGTTTTCTTGGTAGTGCAGCACACCATACCTCTGATTAAGATCAGTAGTTGCTCATCATGTTTAGCATGAGCTGGGGCATTGCGGCGTGGTTCAGAAGAATGCAGAAGGAACATAATTGGCTTCATACTTGTGCTTTGAAGAGAAGAAATTTAAACATGCTCAGCACTGCACAAGCCTTCCAGATTTCCAGATTTGGTGGTAATCATCAGCATGGCAAGGTCTCAGCCTAAATGGGAAAATGCGAGACGTTGGTTTGGGGCTTTCCACTCTCTGTTGTTCCTTGGCTTCATTCCTTCCTGCCCTTTTAACTGCTCTTTGAGTAACCTCTCTTGGGGGCGTTAGCGACTTCTGTGGGCCCATCTTCTTGAAGCAGGCTTTCAGTATGTAGATCCCTCCCTAGCCAATCCTCAACTCAATATGTATCAAAATATGTTGACCCCATGCCTTTTCTCTAGAGGATCTTGCTTTATGCCAGGTAAGGGTTCCAACAGGCTCATGTGATTGATGACCTATTTCCAATACATGTGTATTCTAAATTTTTAAAACATCACTGGTATTATGGAGCTATTCAAGCTTGGGGGAAATTACATTTTAGAGGTTCCATCAAATTTTCTGTTGCAATTGTAATATGTTTATTTTACATTGCTCATAATGCCTTTTGAAGTTGAAATTTTCTCTGTGCCAAACTTCTCATTTATTTGGCTCCCCTCATTTCCATCCCTCTATGTTTTATGACCAAAACCACTGCAGCTAATGGGGTCTCTGTTAAGTTTTATTCTCTAAGATGACCAAACATTCCGTTTTTAAAAAAGAAATTGACTGGCAAGGGATGCTTGGTGCTCTGAGAGTGACCTTGGTTTGTTCTATGTATTAGATATCATAAAAGAGTTAGGTGAAAAGGATTTTGACAAAATAATGTAAATATGAGATACCTCTCTCCAGGAAATGATCTTTTATAGGGGAAAAACAATATAAATAGGAAACAGACAACAGCTACTCTCAAATACATATAATTAAAGGCATAATAACAAGAAAGACTATTGTGAATAGCAAAAACTTTCATTTACTAAAATTTATTATAATTTCAACTTCTTCATGGGAAAAAGATGTTTGTCTCACTTTGATGATCCTAGAGTTCATCAAGTGTTCCTTTAGACATCAGTATGAAATCCAGAACATCTTTAATCCTCTTAATCTGTATACAAGTAGTTACCAAAAAAATGCAATATAAAAAGCAAAATCTAATAGAAATAAAGTGTAGTAAGTTAAAGCCAACTTACATTAAATCTTAGAATAATAATACTTAGTTTATGAAACAATATGCCTTGAGTCTTCACATTTATCCTGTGGATTGGGGCGGATATCATTGTTATCATCCTAATTTTCTAGACAGGAAACTGAGACAAGGAATGAATGGTCAAAGGTTAAATATAGCAAGTATGTGACAGGGTTAGGAAGTGGAACACCAGCTTCTGACTGTTCAGCCAGTTCTCTTCCTCTAACAAGGATTCTCTTAGGTCTTCGACCTGGGGAAATGCCTCTCATGTCACCCAAATTCGTATATGGCATTCTATTTAAGCAAAATATTTAGCTTCTAAAATGGAAAAAATATTTTGCAATTTAGGCCTCTTAGCTGGTCACATAATTCTAAAATTCCCAGGTCTGCCTTATTCAGATTCTTAGAGTATTTGACACAGTCACTAATTAATTCATTTGATAAATCTTTATTGAATGCCTGCTTTGTACATGGTACTGTTATAGGTACTAAGCATATGTGAGTGAACAGAATAGAAAAGAAAATTCCTACTATTGTGAAGCTTATATTCTACTGGAGAGGGGAGAATAAAAAATAAATAACAAACTTAATAAGCTGGTAGATGATATCATATGCCGTAATATGATCAGCACTGTGAGAAAAAACTGAGCAAGATAATGGGACTGCAAATGCAGCAGATTCCCAAAATTCCATACTTTTCTGGAATCTTCTTATTTTCTGTGTAGCTTTAGGAAAATGAGGTTTAGTTAGTATTCAAGTGATAAAATACATGCACTTGCAAGTTTGTTGCTAAACATTGCATGCTGTTGTCAGAGCAGGCTGTCAGATCCTAGGAAGATACACCGAATTAGCAGTCCTATGTTTTGCTTATCTATTCTTCACTATTAGTCCCAGCTCCTAAACTCCCTTTCTCAACCCTAGACTACCATGCTCTGTCACTTTCTGAACTCTCACAACTCAGTCTTTACTTATCCCAGAATATATAATAGGCCCTGGGTTCAGGTTGCTGTGCCAGGTCAGTTTCCAATTATTACCATACTCTTGGTGCTTTCTATTGCCCTAGAGATTAAACTTAAATTCTTGTCTTTTTCTTTCAAGGTCAACTGCTTGCCAATCTCAGCTTCTCTGCTCCAGTGTATATGGAAGCTTTATGCTCTGTTCTAGCCACCCACACTTCCTCATCATCTTCTATTTTTAGTCTTCATTCACCTGTCCTCCACACTTTTTCCTGGACTATTCACAACCTCCTTTCCTTTCCCTTGTACTTCACACTAGCTTTACTATTAGCACACTCTAACTTTACTATTAGCACACCATCCAGGACTCACTTTTTATCAATTATCATAAATTTTCCCCAATTAATAGTACAAGTTTTTCAACCAGTCAGTTCTCTACACACTTATATTTGTTCTACTCAGACAATGGAAGCTTAGAATTGAAAAGGACTTTGAAGGCCTATCTCCCATCTACTATAGAAACATTGTTCAAAACATCCCTAACTAGCAGTAATTTACCTCATCTTGGCCAGAGTAGCTGCCTGATTGGTCTATTCAGTTTAAATCTTCATCAGTCTCCAACAGCCCACTACCTCTCCCCTAAATCTCACTAGATGACTACACTAACTGTTTTCCAAATGAGGAAGAGAGAGAGAAAGAGAGAATCTACTGAGTCAAAACTTTATCCTCCCTTCCTTTTCATTTAACTGTTGCCTCATAACAAATCACTCCAACACTTAGTGGCTTACACCAACAAAGATTATAATTTCTCAAGATTTTGAGGATTGAATGGGTATTTCCTTGTGGACTGGGCTCATTCATTTATTTGGAGTCATCTGGTACCTCACCTGGGACTATAGGGTCCAAGCAGGCTTAACTCACATATTGCAGGCTTGACTCACATATCCAGCAGTTTGTGCCATTAGCTAAATCATCAATTCTCCTTCACATGGTTTCTTATTCTCCATTAGGCTAGATTAGGCATCTTCACCCATGGTTGTCTCAAATTTACGAGAAAGGTAAAATGGAATCTGTAAGGCCTTTTAAGGCCTAGATTCAGTGGTCATAGTGTCATTTTTGCTGCATTATTTATCAAAACAAACTCCAGATTCACTGGGTGGAAAAGTAGATTCTGCCTCTTGAAACAATGAGGGTCAAAGTCATGTTGCAAAAGTATACACAATTCCACAGTTACAAACTTCTCAATACTGGGCCATTCAGCACCCTGCCTAGGGAACTGTTGCCCTTCCTCATCATTAAGATAAACCTGTCCTTCTGGACTCACCCTGTCTACCTGCTCAGGAATTCTATTCCCTATCCTGTGGCACTGACTTTTCTCTTGTTATTGGTTCTTTCCCACCATCACTTAACCATATGCAGTTACCTCCATGATAAATTTTAACTTGCCTCAAACTCTTAATGGTTTCCTAGTGCCCTGGTGGGGAGGGAGGAAGTTCACATTTATTAACATGGTCGCATCTCCCTCATTTTTAGCCAAGTTACTTGAAATGAAGTCTATTGTAAATGAATGGCTCCCATTCTCATCTCCTAGTCTTTATAGTCTTTTCTTATTTGGCTTTTGTGACACCACCGTTTCCTGGTTCACTCTCTCCCTCTCTGATCATTTCTACCTAGTTTTCTTCCTTGGCTCATGGAAACTTTGTGTTACTTTCCCTACAAATTTCAGCAGTCAGTTCTCTTCTTACTCTACATTCTTTCCAGGTGGTAATATTTTCTCTTAGGGCCTCAACTATGCTCATAACATGCTCATACGTGTTCTACGTGATTCTGAGATATTCCCCAGCAAGACTGAACCTAGTTGTCTGCCTGTTAACCCATAATCAATGCACTCCTTTTTGACCCTTCTTCCTTTCCTTTATTATTTTCCTCTTTTCCACACATGTACATACTTAGAAGTGCCTCCAAAAAACTACCTGTACCAAAGTTTTTGTCTCAGATCTACTTTTGGGGAAACCTAAATCAAGACAGCTTATGTTCTAAATAAATTTATTAGATTGGCTGTTTCATCTTCTACTTCTTTTACTCAAATCCTCATCTGGATTACTTTGAGAAGTCATACCTTTTCCCTCTGATCTAAATTTGTTCCCCTCCAATTTATTCATGACACTACAAGCAAATAAACTTTATAAATCAAAGCAATGATCATGTTACCACTCCTCTTTTTTTTTTTTGAGTTGGAGTCTCACTCTGCTGCCCAGACTGGAGTGCAATGGCCACCCGTTGGGCTCATGCAGGCAATCCACCCACCTTGGCATCCCAAAACACTGGGATTACAGGCTGAGCTACCGAGCCCGGCCACCACTCCACCACTACTCTTTTTTTTTTTTTTTTTTGAGTTGGAGTCTCACTCTGTCACCCAGACTGGAGTGTAGTGGCCGCTCCCGGCCACCGCAGCCTCGACCTTCTGGGCTCCAGCGATCCTTCCGCCTCAGCCTTCCGAGTAACTGTAATTACAGGCACGCACTACCTCACCTGGCTGATTTTTTATTTATTGTAGAGATGAGGTCTCGCCAAGTTGCCCAGGCGGGTCTCAAACCCACGGGCTCAGACAATTCACTCACCTCAGCCTCCCAAGGCACGGGATTACAGGCTGAACCACTGAGCCCGGCTACCACTCCTCTTAATAGCTTCAGTGGTTCTTAATTTCCTTGTCCATATAATAAATCCAAAGTTCTTGAAGTGGACTATGAGAGATCAGAATCTTCATTTGAGTTTTTTTAAGTATAGATTACTAGAAATATGAATTATTTGTTAAAAAGCTTGAACATTGTTATAGTTCTTTGTGAACATGAGAAATTTTTTCCAAAGGCATTATATTGTGACTATTTTTTAGGGAGTTTGTTCAATAACTAAATATTTACAATTATTGTAAATGATTGTTACCTCTCCAGCCTCGGCTTCTACCCCAGCTATACTAAGCTACTTGCCTTTATAAATGAATGCTGTTCTCTCTTGCTTCTAAGACTTTGCTGAAGTTGTATCAAGTTCAGAATTATTCAATATTGTAATAGTACGTTTATAGTTTTGCTTTCCCACAACCTAAAGATTGTGTTTTATTCATTTTATATCTTCAGGATCTGCCATAAATGCCCAGCATGTACTTAGTAAATATTAATTAATCTAATTGGCCTCAAGTTAAATACCTTCAATAATTGTAGGCTCACTTCTTTTCTCTAAACTGTTTTTGACTATAAAACTAATTTATTGTCATATTATTTAAAAACTTTGAAAATATTGACAAGAAACTTAATCTTAATATAATTTGTGTTTTTGATGTATTCCATGTAACATGTTTTATATAGTTTGTTAGTTGCTTAATTATCTGAAACAAAGATATAATAAAAAGAACTAACATTTAATAGCATAAATTATGAGCCAAATGCTGTTTTAAGTATTTTATACAAATTAACTCATTTAATTTTCTTGATCATTCTGTGAAATAGGTACTTTTATCCATTTTATAAATAAAAAAACTAAGGCACAGATAGGGTCATTGACTTCTGGATCATACAACTAAGTGGTAAAGCCATGAAATCTGGCACCAAAGCTTATGTTATATTTCATAGAGGGGATTAAATTATTTAAAACATGGAAAGAACTTTAACAGTTTCTGGCACACTGTATAAACTCAATAAATGCTAGCTATTATTATTGTTACTATTGTAATGAATTATTATTGTTACTATAGTAATTTGGTGTCTTTCACTTTAAATTAGGTCACAGGTTTTTACTAAATTAGGTGGGTTTTTCACTTTGAAATAGGTCATAAATAATTTCGCATCCTACCATGCAATTTCATTAACTATTGTCTTTTAAAACTCTACAATATTCTGTAGAATAGTTCTGTAGTAACTAATTAGGTTTTGTTTCATAGTTGTATATAATACTATGTGCATTGTCTTTATGCATTAAGGTTTTTTCCCCTTATTTTAGTTCACTTTTTAATAGATTCCCAGAAGTAAGAAATAAAGAGTTTGAACATTTTTATAGTTCTTTGTGAACATCAGAAATTTATTTCCAAAGGCATTATATTATAACTATATTTTAGAGTCTGTTCAGTAGCTCATTATTTACAATTGCTATAACACTATTTCCATTACTACTACTTTGCCCAAAGAACCTACACAAAATAAATTCCATTCTTTTTATATGACAGACTTTCAAATATTTAATTTTTAAAAAATGTATGCCAGATTCACTTGCACCTCAATACAACTTCTGAACTCTCCTTCAAACATTCTTTCTCCATGCCAAACATCCTCAACTTTCCCTTGAGTATATTTTGTCTGACAAAATTACCCGGCTCTTAATCATCTGAGTCATACTCTCCTAAATACATTCCATTGTGCCTATGTCCTTCTTAATTTGGAGATTCCAGACATGATCTGACCAGCACAGAGGAGCAATCGCTTTTTTGGACCAGGAGATCTATTTCCAGCAATGCAGCCTAAGGTCATATTAGCATTTTTGGCACTAAAATACACTGTCGTCTCATGTTTATGTGCTGTCAGCTAAATCCCCCATGCCTTTTTCACACGCGCTCTAAGTGAGGTCTCCCACATCCTATACTGATATAAATAATAGTATGCAGTTAAATGAAGTTATTTATATAAATTTGTATTAAACTGTATGTATGTTTACTGTTCCAGAATGTTGGGATACATCTGTATTCCCAAATATGTATATGGATGTACCTGATAAGTATTCTTATGCTTTCTGTATCTTTACTGAAGTCATTAATAAAGTTGTAATCTAACACAATCCCAAGTGCAGAGTCTTATAGTACATAATTAGAGTTCTTTGGGATATAGCTATTTAGCTGGTGATAATTCTGCAACTATGAATCTACCCAGTTATCTTAACTCAACCATACTCTTCCATCCTATTCCTGAAGATATCATGAGATACTTGCTGGAACTAAAGTCAATCAAGATTATACTTTCTCCCATTAATTATGATTAGAGTGGCTTTATAATACTGTCTTAAATGATAGTAAGTGATTTTAACCTAGATCTCATAACTATCCTTATTTTCTAAGTGCTTATAGACTAGCACATTCTAACATTAAATCTTATGCTGATCCAATGCTTATATTTTCTGACATCTCTATTAAATTGTCAGTTTCTTATGGGAAAAAAGTAATTTATACTCCCATGTGTGCTTTGTAAACTAACACAGTAGCACTCTTAGCCAATAATTAGTGTTTATTTCAGCATCCAAATAAAAAATGCGATAAAGTGATAGATAAAATGATAAAGCAAAATCTCTACTATCTCTGTTCTCTCTATATATATATATATATTTAATTCACATCAATTTGATGATTGGAAAAGAACTTTACTTATTTTTAGATTACATTAAATTATATACTTAGTATGATTATCTGATGTTGTCTATGAGAACTACTATCTATTATCTTAGAATTAGTCAAAAAATAAACAAAATAAATTGTTTCTTCTTGCTCAAAAATGTTAACTGACTTATTTAACTTTCAGGGTGCTTATTGGTTCTCCTTTAGTTGGCCAACCCAAAAACAGAACTGGAGATGTCTATAAGTGTCCAGTTGGAAGAGGCGAACCATTACCTTGCATAAAGTTGGATCTACCAGGTATATATGTAAAATCAAAAAATCTGATCTTAAATTTTGTCCAGTATTTTCACTGAAAACACATCTTAGTCAACTAAAGAGAATATTAGACATAATCTATAATTATTTCTCAGTTATTATCCAAATTCACATAGAATGACATTTTGATTCCCTTAATTAGGGAAAATGGCAGCAGCTGCAAAATGAGGGGGATGGGGATATCTTAGAAAAAGACCCACAAAGGAACAGTTCTAACATATGCATATATATTTTGTCCAAATATCTGGACCACCTGAACAGTCAGTGTGCAGAGCAGACTTCAAGCAGCACAGCAGAAACAAAAAGAACTGAACTGAGATTTTAACTTTGACTTTCTTACAGTGGGAAGCAGTTAAATCTCAGTTCAGTTCTTTTTGTTTCTGCTGGGCCATTTGAAGTCTGCTCTGGATTAATTTGTGTCACAGAGTCATCATGGAGGAGCCATAGATTTAGAGTCTCTTACTAGTTTTATAAATTTTAACTCCCTCCATTGTTCTGAATCCTTTGTAAACCAGTGGTAACATGAAATAACTTTTCCAAATAAACCTGCTTATCACATTTCCTCCAAAAGATTCAACTTTACTGCCTGGTTTTTAAGAGGAAATAGAATAAGAAAAATCATAATAGATACTTTAAATTTTTAAAAAGAGAATTACACAAAGATAAATTTTATTGAAATGTACATATTTGATGAATATATCACAGTAGTTTGAACATGACTAGAAAATTTCTACTGGAATTATTTAGGAATCAGAACTTTGTCAGTGTTCTGTAAAATATTAAATACCTTAAAAATGATCTAATAAAATGATCTAATAAACCTAATAAAATGTTCCACAAGTTTATTTCAGATATTGTGTTTTTCAGTTATCTCTTTTCAATTTCCTGTTCATTTATCATAAACATTTTTTTCACATTCACGAGCATAGTATAACAACTGCTTTAATAACTTTGCCTGATAATGCCAACATCTGGAATATCTCAATGTCATTTTACATTCATTACCTTTTCTTGAAGTTGGGTCACATTGTCCTGTTTCTACTTATGTGTATTAATTTTTATGTGGATTATATTTTTGGATTATAACTATGAAAAGTCTGGATTCTGTTATGTACTTGTAAACTTTTTCTTTTTCTTTCTTTCCTTCTTTTTTTCTTTGTCTTTTTTTGTATTGGGCAATTCACTTGTTTCAACTCAGTTTCCAAACTTTGACTTTCTTACAGTGGGAAGCAGTTAAAATCTCAATTCAGTTCTTTTTGTTTCTGCTGGGCTGTTTGAAGTCTGCTCTGCACGTTGACTGTTCAGGTGATCCAGATATTTGGACAAAATATATATGCATATGTTCAAACTGTTCCTTTGTGGGTCTTTTTCTAAGATATCCCCACCCCCCTCATTTTGCAGCTGCTGCCATTTCCCCTAATTTCTGTTTTCTTTTTTCTTCAAGACAGTAAGGCTAGTTCTATTTGAGTTTTAGCCACTGTCTAGGGTCTTTCCTCAGGGGAAAACACAAAAACAAGGAAACTCACCCAGTGCCAATCTCTTCTTTCAAGTTTGAATTCCTTTCCAGTTTCTGCTTGCTTTTGATTGCCTTCTAGTGATGGTTATTTTATACATTTTTTTCTTTTTTCTGGAATGTACGGTGGTTATTTGAAAAACAATTGTTCTGATAGAAGATAATTCTCCATTGCTGAAAACTGAAATAGAGTTTTAGAATAGAGGTTTTTAATTAATAGGGTTTTTATTACACATCAAGAACAGTAGGGAAGTTTTTACTATAGTCCCTATTTGTCCCAGGAATGCTGATCCTGGTCAACTCTTCTATTAAAAAAATTCTAACCCAGATTATTCAATATCAATGTATATAATAGCCCATTTCCAAGTGTGTTTTCAAAGCAAGCCAGATTGAACTCTTGGACAAAGAGCAATACTCAGATCAAGAAGTCAAAGTGACCAAACCAAATCTCTACTTCTATTTCCCACTATATTTATTCTTTGTTTTTTATTATAAAGATGTGGGGTACAGTTCAGGATTAAGTACATAAGTGATCATCGTACAGGTGAAGTTTGGGCCTTCCATTGGCCCCCACTTTGCCTGGTTTGGGATTAGGTACCCTTATTGATGTTATGTGCCTCCCCTTCCCCTGGCAGTGTCCTACTACTGCCAATCTCTTTTATATAGTATTATGATAAATGTTCAGGGTCTACTTATCCATGAGAACATAGGATACTGAGTTCTTTATTTCCTACTTTAAATCTCCACATAATCTTAGAGTGAGAAAAACTTTTAGGCCTGTACAGTGAGGTAAATCTTGCTGAACTTGATTTTTGTGACTTCTACTATTTCAGCACACTACTTAACAGTGTTTGGAAGTTTTCGTTCTTCCTGTCCAATCTTTTTTTTTAATGTAATTGAGACTTCTTGCCAGTATCATCACAGATGAGCATGCTTCGTGCTTTGGGACCCAACATTCCTATTGGGAATGCCAAATGTAGTTTCTTCATTTGTATTTCCTCTCTTCATTGTGTTTCCTTTATTCAGACTTCCTAGCCACTGCTCTGATCTTGCTACAGTTTTCATTGTAACCCTCATGATGCTCCATGATTTTGGAAATGGTGGTCAAACACTTGTGTTTGAGTTTTCTTTTTGGTCTTCTACACATTTTCCCTTTTCTTTCTAGAAATCATGTTTTTATTATTAGTCATTGATAAGAAATACATAAGATTACATTATACTATAATTATATAGGATTGTTTATTATATGAAATTATACATAACATATAATTATTATTTATTATTATATGACAAATATATAAGATGGCATTATACTACAATATTTTGAAATTAAAAATTTATTTGTTTTAATGAGCTAGTTCTGCATTCTTTCTCAGTTCAGCAGAACTATCTAAAACAGTATCCACACAAAGGTTCTGGGACATAAGCCAGTTCTTCAGCCTTAACTTGTTTGTTATATTCCTTAATAACACTTGAAAGACTATTTAGTGGAAAAAAAAGAAGAATGTGCTATGATGTGAGCCAATCAATAGAATGTATTAATGAGAAGACACTATTAAGAACACTTAATTTCACTTGTGAAATTTTTTTCACACTCATGCAATTTTGTTCTATTATTTTAGTTAACACATCAATTCCCAATGTCACAGAAGTAAAAGAAAACATGACGTTTGGATCAACTTTAGTCACCAACCCAAACGGAGGGTTTCTGGTAAGAATGGAAAGAATGATATTTAATAACTACAGGCATGCTAGCATTTTAAGTCTTTATAAGATCTGTTACATAATTTTCAGCTTTATGTTTCTTAATTTTTTTTAAAAGGCATGTGGGCCCTTATATGCCTATAGATGTGGACATTTGCATTATACAACTGGCATCTGTTCTAATGTCAGCGCCACATTTCAAGTCATGAACTCCATTGCCCCGGTACAAGGTACAGATTTTATGCAATATTCCTGCATGTTTGAAAAACATAAGCAATGAATGAGACATATGTATACACAGGAGCATACCAGAAAGCTTAAAGTATTTTCTCAGCTACCAGCATTACCAATTTAGGTAAATGTTTGCTTTGCCAGTATATAATCAAACCTCACTGCTATTTTTGGAATTGATATTAGTGTAAATAACCTTTTCAGAGTCATGTTTAAATTTCATAGATAAAGCTGTCATGTTGCTTTTATTTAAAGGCTGAGTCTCTTTGAGGAAAGAAGCAACTTCATTGGAGACATGAACAGAATAAGAACTGTAATATAAAATTCATATTAAGATTTCTAAATATAACTTTCATACAACATTAATTAAAATATAGATTGGTTTTACTTGATATGAACCCCAAACCAATTGTTGTTTAATGCAATGAGTATTTTTATCACGTTTACTTTTTCTAAAACTATTTTTTATTATAAAAACAATGTGTCCTCTTTGTAAAACATCAAGTATATATTTTTTAATGAGTTTTGTTCAGCCATGAAAACACTTCATATACCTCTAAAAAGATGGATTACAAATTTGTGTAATTGTCTCTTTGCATTATAGAGTGCAGCACTCAGCTGGACATAGTCATAGTACTGGATGGTTCCAATAGCATTTACCCCTGGCAAAGTGTCACAGCTTTTTTAAATGACCTTCTTGAAAGAATGGATATTGGTCCTAAACAGACACAGGTATGTGACTCTGCATTTTGACTTCTGTTGTTCTAAAGATAAAAATTCACAAACTTTAATGAAACCAAATATCCTGAAAATAAATTAAGCAATAAAACTAGAATCAATGGTGAATTTTATATCCCATATCCTTGTTCTTATTTCTGATAAAAAGGACATTACTTCAGATCATGTTATTTTCTGAACAGAAAATATTATGAAAGCTGGCATTTTCAATGCTCTTAGAAAGTAACCCTAGTAGATATCTATAAACTCATAATTTAATTCTTAATTATAAAATAAGTGTAGCCACTTTTAGTCATATCAGATCAGTATGCAGGAATTAATTTGGCATCCCAAAGAACCCATCAAATTATAGTCTCCTCTCTCATATTATGTAAATACATTAGATAACTGACCATAGGATATTGTTTAAAGTCTATTTCTCCTATATTAATAATTTTTTTTTTTTTGAGTTAGAGTCTCACTCTGTTGCCCAGACCAGAGTGCAGTGGCCACTCCCGGCCACCGCAGCCTCGACCTGCTGGGCTCTTGCGATCCTTCCCCCTCAGCCTTCTAAGTAGCTGGAACTACAGGCGCGTGCTACCACGCCCAGCTAATTTTTGATTTATTTATTTTCTGAAGTAAAAAGCAAATGGTGCAGGCTCTAACTACATAAAGCCAAATAGTTGCTTGCTTTTTGTTTGTTTGTTTTTTCTCCCCATGAGTATCTGTTTCTAAACACACTCCATTTATAACCACTAAATGAAGTAGGACTTCTCACACAGCTTTTCAACTTTAGATGCTGAGGATTTTAATTTAATTATGGTTAATTAATACATTTAATTAATTTAATGTTTATTAAACTTATATGGTCATATGACTTAAAATATAGAGCAGATATAATGAATAGCAGGCAAATAAAATGTCAACGTAAAGTCAGTGCCATGAGGGCTAGACTGACCACTAGAATCGGAGTCTAAAAGTTGTTGTGTGGTTTAGGAACTATAGCAGAGCATAGGAGACTTTAAGACCGTACATGCAGCCCAGTGATCTTCCTTTCCCTTTCTGAGAACTCTACTCTTGGAGAAATCTTTGAAGGACTGAAAAAGCGGTCTGACTGACTGCAACAATGTTTGTCACACCCACATTAAAATGGGGACATTTGATACATACATATATCCATATATGCATATATGTGCCTGTATATGTATTTATATCTCTTTCTATATATTTTTAATATGTATGTTAATATATGTAATTTTCCAAAAGGATAGTGCTAGAAAATTTCAAATTCAAATTCAAAATGAAATGTCATATTGCTGTGTTCCAAGCCTGAATAGATCTCTCTCTATAGAGAGCTAGTTGGGGGATAAGGTAATGTATATCCCACTGCACAGTCATGAGCTTCTTGAAATCAGTGTAAAATCATTTAAAGGAAATGAGCTTTTGCATACCACAAAATGCAAATTTTGCTGGATGTGACTTTTTATCTGCAATTGACCTCCTCAAGTGAAATCACTAGAGGTTTGGAGAGGACATCATCTCTCTTCCTGCTACAGAGCATAAGGCAGTCTGCATTTTAACAGACCATTCCAGAATTATTTCCTATTCTTCCTTCTGTAACATGTCCCACACAGACCCTTTTTTCCCCTTTTGAAGATTTTTCTCCTTTCCTCTTTTCCTTTCTTCCCCTATCCTTGCTCTTCTTTTAAGAGTCTTAAAATTAAAACTGGGGCCGGGGACAGTGGCTCAAGCCTGTAATCCCCACACTTTGGGAGGCCGAGGGGAGAGGACTTCCTGAGTCCGCAGGTTCAAGACCAGCTTTGACTTCATCTCTACAATAAATCAAAAATTAGCCAGGCATGGTAACACACACCTGTAGTTCCGGCTACTTGGAAGGCTGAGGCAGAAGGATCGCCTGAGCACAGCAGGTCGATGTTGGGGATGCTGGAGTGGCCATGAGCGTACCACTGCACTCCAGCCTGGGCAACGGAGTGAGATTCCAACCTAAAAAAAAAAATCAAAACTGGAAGGAATCTTAAAGGTCCTTGAACCCCAAACCTCAATTATGAAGGGGTTATGAGAAGCTAAATGAGTTGTTCAAGGTCACCTTGCTTGTTGATGGCAGATCAGAAAACTCAACTCTCCAATTGTAGTCCATTTGTGTGGGGAATTTTTTGTGTTTGTTTGTTTTGCTTTCTGAGAGCTCTACTTCTGGAGAAATTTCAGAGCTGGTCCCATCTAATGCCCCCAAATAGGTCTCGATCCTCTTTCCATCTCATCATGACTGTCCTTGTTCTTCCTTGGCTGGAACCACGCAAGTCTTCTCAGTACTCCATTACCTGCACTGATATACCTAAGATGAAGTTACTTGCTCATAGTTCTTCCTCTCTCCAGTTTTCCCCATGATGTGCTTTTCTTCCTTAAGCTGGTTTTGGCCATAGAATTTTACCTTCTTATCCAGTTCTTTCTTTTCAAAGTTAATAATATGCTTGGACTATTTTTTTTAATTGTCTTATATCTTGTAGTCATCTAAATATTTAAATCACTTATCTATTTTACTCCCCCAAATTAATTTATTGGTCGCTATTTATTAAAAACAGTGCAGTTGTGATATGTTTGAAGTTGCTCTATAAGACAACTTTATTTTTTGTTTTGTTTTGTTTCTTTGTCTGTTTTTGTTTTTGAGTTGGGGGCTCTCTCTATTGCCCAGGCTGGAGTGCAGTGGCACAATCCCAACTCACTTCAGCCTTCACCTCTTGGACTCAGAAGATCCTTCTGCCTCAGCCCCCCAAGTAGATGGGAATGCAGGCACATACCACCATACCTGGCTATTTTTTTTTTACTTTTTGTAGAGACAAGGCCTTGCTATGTTACCTAGGTATCTATCTCCTGGGTTCAAGCAATCTCCCCACCTCAGCCTCCCAAAGTGCTGAGATTACAGACATGAGCTACCACACCCAGCCCCATAAGACTATTTTAGAATAATAACCACTAATTCAGTGAAGATTTGTGCCAGTAACTCAATTTTTAAAGAAATAGCAATAAATTGCTTATATGCTTATCTCATTCTACTGCAGTTTTAACTTTTTTTTTTTTACTGTTAGAACTATAATAATTTACTTTTCTGTATTAAGAGCTCTAAAGAAGAGCTCTTCTGCCTGTCTACTGGAGGGATTCTAGACTGCCAAGGTGGGCATCATGGAGTTGTATGTTTTTCCTGGAGGGAACAATGACTGTATTCAGAGGAATGTGGGCCAGCCCTCAGGGTCCAGATGCTACTAGTGAATAGAAGGGAAATGGACTTACCCTGAGACAGAAGAGTCCAACCATATTTACTCAGTTCCAAGACCTTATTCCACAGAGTGGAACATTTCTGAATGTAACACTGCATACAATGTCATTTGTAGTATCTTCTGATTTCACCCAAAGGATTCTGCTCTTTAAAGAGAGAAGCCAATTATATTTCTGAATTTTTTTAATATACATCTTGGTTGCATCATTCATTGTGAAATTAACCAAAGGCATCTGTTCATTTATTCAGATGTATGTACTAAAAGCTTACTGTGTACCAGGCTCTGTGCTAGTGCTTGGGTAACAGTGCACAATAAGACAAACATGGCCTCTGCCTTAATGGTGCTTCTGTTTAAAACAGTGTATCTCTAAATATAGCTCATGAAATTCCTGCTTCTGAGTCCCTGAAGTGCTTGGACTATACCCCAGACTTTCGGAATCAGAATCTCTGAGGACAGGGCTATAGAGCTTGCATTTTAAATAAACAACCCCATGATTCCTAAATGGATTAAAGTTTGAGAAACATTGAACTAATATATTATTATATTGATTGTGTGTATTTGTATGTTTGTCAGTGTTTGCTGCATACTCAAGATTATTAGCACCTCAAGAGCAAGGCTATATCATCTTATCTTTGTCAATGGTCAGCTATGACATAATGAACCCTCAATGAGCACTTACTGAATAAATGTATATATCATAATGATGCAGTAGTGTATTTTGTTCTGATCAGTGTACATTTAATGAGAATTTTTCTATACCTAGCACTTTTTATATTCACCTTAGTATATTACTTTATACTTTAGTTTTTATACTTTAATTTCCTCTAGTCATTTCATATTTTGGCTTCATCTGTATCAGAGTAGTTTCATAAATAATTCTATAAAATAAAGGGATTGAGAATAACATGTTTACTAAGCCATTGCTTTTGCTAAATTACATTTAATAGAGTTTTAATTATAACACATTTAAACTCCTTTCAAAGTTTTATCTTTCTTCAGTGAATTCAGAAAAGAAATTAATTCACAGAAAATTTGAAAAGATACTTCCTCTTCAAAGAAATGTGTACTGAAAATCATGCCTATCATTTATGTGGTATTCCAGTAATTTTTTTTTAAACAATCTGTTTTTCTTGACAATAATTTTTTTCTGATTAGTTGCTAATGTAATTTAAATGTTTAATTTTTGTTTCTTTTTAATTTTAATTAAATTCTACCCTAAGATTGGAAGAATTGGCTATTAGCATTTTTCCTGCCATGTACTTATCCTCTCTATTACCTTTCCTGAAAGGAACAGATATAAAAATGAATTATGAGAGAGATTATCCAGAAGAAGGTGCAAAGATAGAAGCTAAGGGCTGGATAAAGAACTCTCAAACCTCTCATTCATATCAAACCTAGACAAGATTAAGAAAGTAGTTGATAGGGTTTGTGAAGAGGATTTATCTGTAGAAAGAACCTACTGAGAAAGGCTTCAGTGAAATCAATGATGCTCTTGGTATGTGTTTACTGGAGTTAGGACACACAGTTGACTAATGCCTAACTCCTGCCTGCAAATAACTAAAGGCCATGACAGCAGCTGTGATACGTAGCTGTTGACAAGCAAGTCAGAGCACAGTAGCTACACTAGTATCAGCCTCCAATCCCAAAGATTGTTAGAACACAGATGTGTGTGTTTCCCATGGATTAGCATGGGTCACTCTAAACCGAGAGCCAGCAGGCAGTCATATTAGGGCCTTCCCTTACAGTCTCCTGGAAGTGACTGGATGCTTCTGCAGAGAAAGCATTAGTCCTCTGTACTTCTTAAGGACTGAGGTAGTGAAATGCACTCACTCAGAACAGAAATGTAGATGAGACATCTCAGTGAAGGGAGTTCAAAGAACCCACAGAAAAGTTGTAAATAACTATTAGGACTTGATTCATGTTAGGATAGCACCAATCTGGTAAGAATTTCTGTACCCCGTATTTATCTTCCCTGTCCCTGTCCCTGGAAGGGTCAGAAATTATAGTTAGCAATCTAAGTGGAAACAAGTAGGAAAACAAATACAGAAAAAGACAGTCATGCGCCTTTCTCAACTAAAGGCTGCTTATCTCCTATAAACCCTTAGTAGGAGTAGGAGAGATTTAACTACAAGTCAACTTCTATGTTTTCCTTTATTGGTTTTAATTAAGATAAAACCATGTGAGATTATTGCTAGTTGATCTTTTTGTCCAACCTACATATACAACAATTTCATTTGGGGCGACCTAAATTAAAATAAAAATCTTTTTAATTAACAGACATTTTAAAACTAAGAATCAAAGAAGTCATAAGACATTTATCTTTCCATCCTGGAACAGCAGATAAATTTCACCTTAAATAGGTTTAAAAGTATGGTGGGTCACAAAAAAAGGTTGCATTCTGATTATACCTCCTCCATTTTTATTTGCTGTATTGATCAGTCACACACTTGATACAAAAGATATAGATTGAATATGATCGCTATTCTCTGCAATCAGAGATTTGTCATTTAGTAATTGCATCAATGAAAGGCATCCTCAAAAATGTGAAACATTGCTCAAAGTAATTGTTACCTTTAAAAAGAAGAGGGTTGAAGGAAGGAAAGAAGGGAGGAAGGAAGAAAGGAAAGAAGGTAGGAAGGAAGGAGAGCACACAGGCAAATAATAAAAGCTTGCCTTAATTTTTCCATGTGACAATTAGTATACATTAGGGAAATGTAATACCAATGATGGATACATCCTCTTTAAATAGTTGCTCAAAAATCTCTTCTATGTTTCTGTGTGGCCCATTAAGATTAAGACTTTTGCAAGCATAGTCAAGGAGTTTTCGTCAACCAATTTTTTACCCAAGACAGAGTAAAGGCAATAAAATTGCCTTTTTAAAAACACCTATAAAAACAAACCTGAAACACTCTGAGCTTGCCATAAAAGATATGATGGTATAAACATTATGGAGGTCTTATTGATCCTCAATACCTAAACATAACATTGCTTTTAATAATAAATGAGGATGATATAAATATGTCAAATACGAATGCATTACCCTAAATAAAACTAGTAAATTGTGAGGCTTGATATAAAAGTGAAATATACTAATGGAACAATGTCTAGATTGTTCATCTCAAAAGTGTAGCATAGCATTAAACCAAGCAAAATGAAAGAGAGAAATTAATTAAATTTTAGGAATATTATTTATCTTTCTTTTTACTGCACATTTCATGGCTATTTCCCTAGGAGCCTTATATCTGGGGCCAGATTCATCATTTTGAGATCTGAAAAGAAGCCTAACTGAGCTATGCAGCCATATCCTTGTCATTCAAGCTACAATTTCTGAATGTGGTATAGGGAATTAGGAGAATCTTCTCCCTTATTAGCATTTGGTCTCCATTCTCCCCCAACTCTATTCCCTGTAATCCAAAGCACTTTGGGGGGGGATTCTAATCTAAAGTTAAGATCATTTCCCTGAATAAAAATCTCTTTTTGTTGCCTGTTGAGTAGTAGCCAAGCTCTCCAGTGAACTAAAAGGCATTTGACCTCCTGGCCTAGTCATTCCCCATGCATCCTATGACCCCTTACGCCCACCTCAATTCTTGCCCCTTTAGTCAGTTCTTGACCCTGGCCTTCCCTGCACACAAGGATCCCATGTCATTACCTTTGCCTGGGATGCCCTTTTTCATCCCAACCCCTGTATACTAGGAGAACCTAGACTCAGTTCCAATGTCATTTTCTCTGTAATTTTCTATGATAACTCCACCCAAAATAATGCCCTTCCCTCCCGTGTTCTCACAGCATTTCCATGCCATAAAAGTATATTTACTTATTGCTATTTGCTTTATGGCTCTATCTCTCCTGGGAGACTGTAAATTCTGTGATGACAGGATTGTGCCCTAACCATTTCATTTATGGAATACAATCTGGAGTTTTATGTGATGCGTAGCACTAACAGGCAAGTCATTTATGTTGGGAAAATGGAATTCCTGGAAATGTTCGTTTATCTTGCCCAAAATATCTTATTTTAATGACCTCTTTCTCTTACTGCTTCATGAAGTCAGATTGATACTACTGACTGATTGATACCTTCTACTGAGCTAGAAGGTACTTGCTTGTGGGAGTCCCCTGGACACCTGTTTATATTATATTTCAGGTTTTTATTTGGAGGTGTTTACCCATTACAGCCTCATTCATCCCTTATTACTCCCATATCTTTCTCCCTTCTCCACAAACAAATACATTGAATTAATTTTACTTTAACCTCTCCTATTCTTGCTTTTTTTTTAAAGTCTAAGTCACTTGCATTTGTGGTACCTTCTATTAAGCAAGAGACCAGTTGAAGACATCCTTTTCCTGGAACCTATATCTATTATCTATCAACTTTATGTTTCTGAACACTGATCTCCCTGGGAAATGATCATCTACATGTGAATCAATCTGTTTATAACGCTCTCCATAGTTCCAAAGGTCAAGCCTGACCTCCGTTAACATGGCACCAGAATGATTTGTGCTGACAATTAAATCTGATTGCAGCCTGTATTATCACCACATTCATACTTTGACTTAATCACAGAAGCATGTTGTAGGGCAGGGCTCTGTAGCATTGTTTGATAATAGGAAACGTATATTGGCCCGACACAAAGCCTGAGTTCTTGTCATATTAAGCAATTGCGTCTTACAGAAACACAATAAAACCTCATTGTTTCACCTTGTCATTACTTCTCTAAAGAAACTACTGACTTGTTAGTGTTAATTGTTGAATGAAAGCCCAGAAGCATAGCTTATGCTGGGCATTCAAATTTAGGTGCTGGTATTATAACTCTAACTTAACAATAGAAAGTAATAATATAGTTAATTCTGAGTGAATACACGTAAGTAACTCCACTCTTTCATAACTCTTTGACTCAATATACTTGTGTTAGACCATAATAGCTAAGACTTGGTCATTTGTTTTATTTATTTATTTATTTTTGAGCTGGAGTCTCACTCCTTCGCCCAGGCTGGAGTGCAGTGACATGCTCACAGCCACCCCAGTTCCACCCACCGGGCTCTGGCGATCCTTCCGCCTCAGCATTCCAAGTAGCCAGAACTACAGGCGCGCCCTACCACACCACACTGATTTTTGATTTATTGAAGAGACGAGGTCTCACCAAATTGCCCGGGGCTGGTCTCGAACCCGTGGACTCAGGCAATTCACTCACCTAGGCCTCCCAAAGTGCTGGGATTACAGGCTGAGACACTGAGCCCGGCCGGTAATTTATTGTTTAAAAATTGGCTGAGGTGAGTGGATTGCCTGAGCCCGCAGGTTCGAAACCCACCTGGGCAGGCGAGACCTCATCTCTACAAATAAATCAAAAGATTAGCCGGGCGTGGTAGTGCATGCCTGTAATTCCAGCTACTCGGAAGGCTGAGGTGGAAGGATTGCCGGAGCCCAGCAGGTCGAGGCTGCGGTGGCCGGGAGCGGCCACTGCACCCCAGTCTGGGCAACAGAGTGAGACTCCAACTCAAAAAAAAAAAAAAAAGATTATTTAGTCATGATTCTGGAGGCTGAAAGGTCCAAGATTGAGTGACTGCCTCTGGTTGATTTCTGGTGAGGGCCTTGTGCTTGTGTCATAACATGGTGGAGAAGCTGAAGGGAAAGCATGCACATGCAAAGAGACCAAAATGCCACCTTGTTTTATAGCAATGTGCTCTCCAGTAGTAACTAACCCAGTCCCCAGAAAGCTAGAACTCACTCGCATAATGACATTAGTCCCTCTTAAGGACTTAATTATCTCTTAAAGCACCTTCCAACACTACCACATTGGAAACAAAGCCTCAGCATGAGTTTTGGTGAGGACAAGCCATATTCAAACCACAGCTGTACCTACTAGCTACTTTAAACATTTTTTTCTTAAACTCCCTTGTTATTTAAGGTATTCATTAAAGTCTTAAAAATGACTTTAAGATTCATGAGAGAATAATCAGAAAGGCCCTCCTTTCAGTGATCTCTGACATGCTCCTTCCTTTCGTCTGTTCTCAAGTTCACTTTTTTCCCTCTTTCTTCTCTACCCCCAAAAGATATGAAGTCATTTGGGGAATCAATTTGTTTTAATTTAGCATATATTTATAAAGTATCTAGTTAATCAAGTATTATGCTAGATGTCATGAGCAATTAAAAAAATCACTAAAATGATGTTGTTCTTGATGTCAAGAAGCTTCCAAATTAGAAATGAAATAAAGTCATGTATTTGGATAGCTATAATACATGATGGCATGTCATAAATATAATAAGGGTGAATAAAACAGAACAATTAATTAATCTTGACACATAGGTAACTCTGAACTATTACAGAGCAATGTTTCACAAGCTATACTATATGAAGTGTTGAATATTCTCTCACAAAAAATATTCCCTGAAAAAAGAATAAAATATATCAGGTCTTCCAATTAGAAATTCACAGTGCATTCTTTTATATTAAAGACTCTAAAAACACTTTCAAAAGAATTTGCTTATGGACCTGAGTAGAGTCATTGGAGGCAAGAGTAAGACAAAATTTTACTCTTTTGAACCACTTAAAAGGTGTGGCATTTTTACATAGATGGAAGAAAAGTAGAAATAGGAAGGGCACCTGCTATAAAGATATATATTTAACTTTGTTTCACGCATCGCTTTCCAAAATTATTTGACCTTGAAATTCATTTTTTCAAATCTCACCTAGTAACAAAGAGATGCTTGTATTCCTTAGAAAAAAAGTGAGTGGATATTAGTTTGGAGACTTGGCTGAGAAAGGATTGTAAATCCTACATTTAAGGGCAAGGTTCTAATAAGTGTTACAAACTTCTTGTTCTTGTAACAAAAACTGTAGCCAATTGTGTGCCTGATTTATACTGTAGCCTGACTCAACTCTTAGGTCTCTTTAGCCTTAGATTGTAATTACCTACTTAGGTCTTTTGTTCCACTTAATCAAGTAGTTTAAACCACATGTCCCCAGGAGGAAAACATGTCCCTTCTGGTTATCTCTGGAACAGGACTGTTCCTTCTACCTGTGATTACTTACCCACCCTTAATATTATGAGTCTTTCATTACTATATTCATCTACTATGTTACTGATGGCATAAACTGC
This sequence comes from Carlito syrichta, assembly GCF_000164805.1. NCBI lineage: Eukaryota > Metazoa > Chordata > Mammalia > Primates > Tarsiidae > Carlito > Carlito syrichta. The sequence continues at coordinate 5,221 of NW_007224299.1, read as the reverse complement.
CTTCTTTCCAGTCTCCCATAAAGAATGTCCACATCGAACTCAGTTGCATCTTTTTTGCCACCATTCCTGCTTACCTTTTAACATTAAGCAAAAATGCCTAGAATCTTTGCATCTCGATTACTTGTCCCCAGCTCTCTACTTCCACCTTTTGATTTTTGTACCATTCAAGTCAAAAACAGTGATTATTGGTTGTTTTCCTTTCTCCCAATTTCTAGAATAACTTAAATCCCTTAACTATCATCCTTGACATATTTTCCAGGCTCAACACACCATTGTTTCCTCCCATAGTGCCTTAATAATCTGTTGCCTGTTGTTTACCTGATTATCTCCTTTGGGAATCTGTATCTTCCTTCCTTCCCTCCTTCCTCGCTTTTCAATGTGACATGAGTAAATATACTTGCGATTTTCTCTCCTCCTGTCTCCTCGCAATGTGTATTCATTACTTCGCTCACTTTTTAATCTTGCTACTTAATTATACTTATTTGATTCTGCTGTGTATATACACATTATGCTTATATGAACCTGCTTCATCTGCTTTAAACTATAAGCTGAGACTGAAACTATTTCTATCGAATTGTATCTCACCAATACTCAGCACAACATTGCATGTGTTTGTGATCTGACCCTTTTCCTGTAATGAAAATTAACACATGGTAGGCTTTTCTGGGGTAGATTCACAGCAAAGCTTACTCTGCCTGGTTTCTAAGGAAACAAGCATCCCAATATCAGCCAGGGACCTACACTGAATGCAATTTCCCCAAGATTAAAGTTTCCACTTCCCATTCTTCTTATTTCCCATATTTCACTGTATCTCTCGTTTTCTGCTTATCATTATTCTCCTGTCATCTCGGTTTTCCATTTGCTTCTGTGAAATGTTATAGTCATCTGGTAAGAATGTATTAGGGTCAGCTATGAGCAAAGAAAAACAGTAGTAAAGGATAAGAGAATACCAAAAGCCATGACATAGTCCATGCTTTTTACCCCTGACTCTCCCTATAAAATTAAAATGTAGTCGAGAAGATACAGCATGAACACAAAGCATTTGAGAGGAATGCAGTACTCACAGACAAGTTGCTTCAGAGGCCTGAGAAGGGAAAAGTCAGTGTGAGTTATTTTGGCAACTAAGTAGGGGATGTTTGGCAGGGAACGTGGAATAGAATGGGTATAATTTAGCTTCATTAGAGGGACAGATAAAAACATTTGGTGGGAATAGAGTTTCTACTTGGTAATCCTGAAGATGAGGGTGGATAGAGAAGATAGGACCAGACTGTTGAGAAATTGAGGGCCAAGGGGAGAAAAACTGGATCTTAGCATATGGCCCTAGTACTTCAAGGAGCAGCTTGAAACTTCACCTATTTTTAAAGATTAGAATAAAAGTTTTTTAAATATTTTTGAAAGTTACTAACATAGGCAATGGAGAGTTACTGGAGGTTTTTTGAAAAGGGAAGTGATGTGATAAAAGTAGAAAGTAAGGACAGTTAATCTGCCATCAATATATAGAAGACTTTGAGGAGTGTGGAAATGCAAGGCGGGAGCACAGCAGTGGCGATACCAATGACTGCTATGGTCCAGGTTCAAAGCAATGATGTCTGGCCTAGGCTAAGGTAGGAATGAAGGAACACAGATGACAGCTGCCTGAGGTCCAGCTCCACAGAAGCAATCCCTGAAGGAGGATGCACGTGAGAGTGGTCTATTTGTAAGGAATTACTTTCCATAGAAAACAGTACAGGATTTGTGGAAGCAAAACAAAGTAACAAGAGAGGACAAGAAAGGGTACAACTGACTTCAGGAGAAATCCAGGCCTCAGTTTGTTCTGAAAGGGGAGCTCAGACTTGAGTCAAGGGGCTCTTATTCCCTGATCTCAACAGTGTCTATGGAGAAGGGCCCAAGTGGGGTGGGGAACAAAGGTGGGAGAGAACTTCCAGGCTCTTCTGGCTCTTTCAGCCTTTAGGGTAACACATTCTAGTAGCCTAAGGGCAGTCAGCTGAAGAGAATCACAGCTATTGTTGGTAGAAGTAAAGTATGCCAAACACATGAGATAATAGGCAATTATACATGTTCTTGTACCTTAACAATTACAAAGAATAAGCTTACAGAAGTTAGGCACATGTTAGAGGCAGATTGATAGAAGGATGAAGCATAGAGATGTAAGATAAAAAGCACAGATTTAAATATTTTGAGTTTTTTTCACTATTTTTAATGTGAATATTATTTCTCCAGATACCCCAATAGTTCATAGTAGTTTCTATAATATATGTGTGTTGTAAATGTAAAATGTAAGCACATATCTGCACAAAGCAGCCTTGTTTAGTTGGCACAACTTCCAACTCTTCTCATGTGAATTCCTCCCCATGTATAAGAGAGATACTCTTTTTCCTGAGCAGTTGTCATCTTATGACAACAATTTGATTAAAATATATAAATGAGAGCAAAGTGCACTCATTAGTAGAAAGAAGTAGGGCTGTTAGGCAGTGTTCAAATGTGCAGTCTCTTTTGAGATTCATGGTCATAACTTTAAAAGGTGACCTGGCTACAAGTTGTGGGACTTTTGCTAGCAACATTCAGAGCCACAGAAGCACACACTGAGAAGGGGATAGTTGGATTTAATCAGAGTTGGAAGTTAGCCAAGTCAGTTAATGGAGAGGGAAAAAAAGGTTAAAGCAGTTAAATGTTTGCAAGTAAATGGTTATCGTGATTGAACCATGGAATCCAGGCTAAGTACAAGAAAATCAGTAGTATAACGAATTAATTGGAGGTCTTGATATGGGAAAGGAATTGATGAAATAAGCTGAAGGAAATTGAAATTGAGAGTGATCTACTGCAGTTCTTTCAGATGACAAGGTCAAGAATAAGACCTTAGGCATAGGGGAGCTAGAGAAAAAGAATGCTGAAACTGAAGAGGCCAAAGAAATGAGAGATTAGGGTGTTCAATAGATTATCCAAGTAGATGCCAAAATTTCCAAGAATAATTACAGGAGTAGGACTAAAAATTCCAAAATTCTTTAGCCTCTTGCTTAATCAAATAAAAACAAGGTGAATAAAAACAAAACAAACACTGAATGGGTGAACAATTAACTTCCGTAGCAGTATGTATTCACATTGGTGCCTAGAAATAGGCATAATAATCTAAGTAACAAAGCTATTTCACTTCTATTTACACCGAACATTTATCTACACACAGACAACCTTAAATCTTTATGGTGTCCTTTAGTCATTATTCACTGTCTCCCAGGATTTGTAATCCAAAGTGTTAAGGTCACCAGAGAAAAGAATTTTAAGTCTGTGTAGAGGGCAATAAAAGTGCTCATCACATTTAATTATATACCAAGACATAACCTGAATTGGAGTCATGATATGTCCTCATCCACTTTGTTATTTTTGAGTAGTTAAGTGGTTGTATTCTACCTTGCTACAAAGGACTTCTGGCCATCTTTATTTCAAATATAAACACATGGTCTTGAAACAAATGTAAAGGATATTGGGTGAAAGATGTATTCATAGAAGAGCAGGGCTAACCTGGACATAGATTGAACAGATTTGCATTTTTACTAATTTATGATGTGTACTTTATCTTACACTTGCATATATTCTCTCGTTATTTCTTATTTATCTTATACCCCGCTAAGCAACTTTAAGGGAGAATTTGCATGTTCTATTTCTTTTTTAAAAATATAATCAACTTATTTGTGTATTTGTTTCATCATATGCTTTAATATATCTCAGTTAGCTAACTAACTAATCAAACTCATTGAGTAGCCATGAATTGGCAGCAGCATTGAGCAGAAGTTGTCAGGACAAGGTGACTAAAGAATGGAGGATTTTAGGGAGATGCATTTTAGTTGAGAGGAAGAAGGGCGTTTCCTTGGGGTAAGGGATATGTGTCTTAGACCAGACCCTTTTCTACTCTTTCACTATGGGAAGTAAGTGTTTTTAAACTCAGTTTCCTCATTTATGGAATGTGCTCATAATTTCTGTTACTATAATTTGCATAAATTAGAGAAGAAAGTTTTTAAAAAGCATTGCAATATAACATAGTATTCTTATTTAATCATAATAGCATAATTGCTCAAGGATGTCCAGTGTACTCTAGAAGGTAGCTCAAAGATGATTTTTAAAAATTATTTTAAA
>NW_007224299.1:0-759 GCF_000164805.1 Carlito syrichta | reverse complement strand
TCTTCGGTCACAAATATATATATTTTTTTAATCAATATTTTTTATTATGATATTGTGGGGTAGAGTTAAGGGTTAGGTATACAAATATGCTTCATTCAGGCACCCTTGTTGATAAAAAGGTGTCTTCCTATTCCCAGACAGATATTTACTACCATTAATCCCATCTCCCTTCCTCTCCCCGCCCCCGTAGTTTCCCACCACTGTCAATCATTTTCTTATAGTATTACATTGGATGTTCAAGGTCCATTATATGAGTGAGAACATGTGATACTCAGATCTTTGTTTCTGTGAGAGGTCACTCAGTATTATAGACTCTAGTTCCATCCAGGTTGCTGGAAAATTCATGATTTTGTTCTTTTTTATGGCTGCATAGTATTCCATTGTGTATATGCACCACATTATTTTAATCCGGTCCTCTTTTGATGGACAGCATGGTTGCTTCCAGGTTCTTGCTATTGTGAACAGTGCTGTGATAAACATACGTGTGTAGGTATCTTTTTTATAGAGTGATTTGAGTTCTTCAGGGTATATTCCCAGTAGGGGGATTGCAGGGTCATATGGGAGGCCATTATTATAGCTTTTAGGAATCGCCATACTGTTTTCCACAGAGGTTGTACTAGTTTGCACTCCCACCAACAGTGTAGAAGTGTTCCCTTTTCGCCACACCTTCTCCAGCAACTGTTATTTTTTGAGTTGTTGATAATTGCCATTCTGACTGGAGTTAGGTGGCATCTCAGTGTGGTTTTGATTTGCATCTCC
>NW_007224298.1:0-846 GCF_000164805.1 Carlito syrichta | reverse complement strand
CCATTATATGAGTGAGAACATGTGATACTCAGATCTTTGTTCTGTGAGAGGTCACTCAGTATATAGACTCTAGTTCCACCAGGTTGCTGGAAAATTCATGATTTTGTTCTTTTTTATGGCTGCATAGTATTTCCATTGTGTATATGCACCACATTATTTTAATCCGGTCCTCTTTTGATGGACAGCATGGTTGCTTCCAGGTTCTTGCTATTGTGAACAGTGCTGTGATAAACATACGTGTGTAGGTATCTTTTTTATAGAGTGATTTGAGTTCTTCAGGGTATATTCCCAGTAGGGGGATTGCAGGGTCATATGGGAGGCCATTATTATAGCTTTTAGGAATCGCCATACTGTTTTCCACAGAGGTTGTACTAGTTTGCACTCCCACCAACAGTGTAGAAGTGTTCCCTTTTCGCCACACCTTCTCCAGCAACTGTTATTTTTTGAGTTGTTGATAATTGCCATTCTGACTGGAGTTAGGTGGCATCTCAGTGTGGTTTTGATTTGCATCTCCCTGAGGATTAGTGAGGTTGAACATTTTTTCGTGTGTCTGTTGGCTGCTTGGATGTCTTCCTTTGAGAAGTGTCTGTTCATGTCTTTTGCCCATTTTATGATGGGGTTGTTTGTTTTTTTCTTTTCAGCACGTTTGAGTTCCTTGTAGATTCGGGATGTTAAGCCTTTGTCAGACCAGGAGTTGGCAAATACATTTTCCCAGTCAGTAGACAGTCTCCCTGCTCTCTTGAGGGTTTCTTTGGCTTTGCAGAAGCTTGTCAGTTTAATAAGGTCCCACTTGTCTATCTTATCTCTTATGGCCTGTGGGTTTCGGGTTTTGTTCAGGAACTGGAG
>NW_007224297.1:0-815 GCF_000164805.1 Carlito syrichta | reverse complement strand
GCTGATTTTTGTCCTGATGATCTGTCTAGGGTGTGAGTGGGGTATTTAAATCCCCAGGTATGATAGTGTTAGAGTCAATATCTTTTTGAGTTTACCTAGAAGCTGCTTTATGAAAGTTGGCGCTCTTATGTTGGGTGCATATATGTTTAGGATGGAAATTTCTTGTTGATGGGTTGAACTTTTTTATCATTAAGTAGTGGCCCTCTGTATCTTTTTAATTTTTGATAGCTTAAAGGGTATTTTGTCTGAGATTAAGATCACAACTCCTGCTTTCTTTTGTGCTCCATTCGCTTGAAAATTTGTTTTCCATCCTCTTACTTTGAGTCTGTGAGTGTCCTTTCTAGTGAGGTGAGTCTCTTGAAGGCAATAAATTGTTGCCTGGTGATATTTGATCCATTTTGCCATTCTATGTCTTTTCAGTGGTGCTTTTAGTCTATTCACATCCAGGCTTATTATTGAAATGTGAGAGTTGATCCCTATCATAAGGTTCTTACAGAGTTGTTGTTGTTGTTGTTTCTCTTTGTTTGTTGTCTTTCTTTTGGTTTTGAAGTTGGTTCATGTGTGTTTTTAATCTTTTGCCTGTACTCTTATGTAGAACGTTATTGTTGTTTTTTTCCTTTTCTTCTGTGTTCAGTACTTTCTTAAGTGTTTCTTGCAGAGGTGATCTGGTGGCAGTGTAGGTTCTCTGGGATTCGATATCTGGGAAAGATTTCAATTCTCCCTCACTGATGAAGCTTTGCTTGGCTGGGTAGGTTATTCTTGGCTGAATTTTTTATCTTTTAGAACTTTGAAGATAGGGCTCCAAGCTCTCCTAG
>NW_007224296.1:0-788 GCF_000164805.1 Carlito syrichta | reverse complement strand
TTCTGGATTCTCTATTCTGTTCCATTAGTCCCTGTGTCCCATCCTGTACCAGTACCATGCTATTTGATTACTACAGCTTTGTGGTATAATTTGATGTCAGGTAATGTGATACCCCTAGCTTTGTTCTTTTTGCTTAGAATTGCTTTGACTATTTGGGCTCTTTTTGGGTCCCATATGAATTCTAGGATTGTTTTTTCTAATTCTGTGAAAAATGGCATTGGTACTTGATAGGGATTGCATTGAATCTGCAGTTTACCTTGAGCAATATGGTCATTTTAATAATGTTGATTCTTCCCATCCATAACCATGGAATATTTCTCCATTTGTTTGTGTCTTCTACAATTTCTTTTATTAGAGTTTTGTAGTTCTCCTTGTAGAGATCTTTCATCTCCTTAGTTAACTATATTCCTAGGTATTTTAGCTTTTTGGCTAGTGCCAGGCCCAACACAATCTAACTCAATGTCCCCCACAAAGATCTACCATGCCAAGTCACTTTTGACTCAAGAACCCAATTATGTTTAGGCCTGATGGTGGGCTTAACAACAGTTCTACCTTGGGGAACTCAGAAATAAGAGACAGGAAAATGGATTGGACATTTAAAAAATAATCTAGATTTCATGATGCATGTTCTGAGAAAGCTCTTATGTTGATCATTACATAATGGCAGAAATTAAAATGTCAACTAATGCTATTTTTGTTGTTAGGCTTTCAGAAAGAAAATATAAAAGGTAGCATTTTTTTTTTGTGAGACCTTTCATCTGAGAACAAGCAATGACTTTGCTTCTTGT
>NW_007224295.1:0-780 GCF_000164805.1 Carlito syrichta | reverse complement strand
TCCCCTCCTGTACCAGTACCATGCTATTTGATTACTACAGCTTTGTGGTATAATTGATGTCAGGTAATGTGATACCCCTAGCTTTGTTCTTTTTGCTTAGAATTGCTTTGACTATTTGGGCTCTTTTTGGGTCCCATATGAATTCTAGGATTGTTTTTTCTAATTCTGTGAAAAATGGCATTGGTACTTGATAGGGATTGCATTGAATCTGCAGTTTACCTTGAGCAATATGGTCATTTTAATAATGTTGATTCTTCCCATCCATAACCATGGAATATTTCTCCATTTGTTTGTGTCTTCTACAATTTCTTTTATTAGAGTTTTGTAGTTCTCCTTGTAGAGATCTTTCATCTCCTTAGTTAACTATATTCCTAGGTATTTTAGCTTTTTGGCTAGTGCCAGGCCCAACACAATCTAACTCAATGTCCCCCACAAAGATCTACCATGCCAAGTCACTTTTGACTCAAGAACCCAATTATGTTTAGGCCTGATGGTGGGCTTAACAACAGTTCTACCTTGGGGAACTCAGAAATAAGAGACAGGAAAATGGATTGGACATTTAAAAAATAATCTAGATTTCATGATGCATGTTCTGAGAAAGCTCTTATGTTGATCATTACATAATGGCAGAAATTAAAATGTCAACTAATGCTATTTTTGTTGTTAGGCTTTCAGAAAGAAAATATAAAAGGTAGCATTTTTTTTTTGTGAGACCTTTCATCTGAGAACAAGCAATGACTTTGCTTCTTGTTCCCTTTGAAAGCATTATACAGTAATCTG
>NW_007224294.1:0-4632 GCF_000164805.1 Carlito syrichta | reverse complement strand
CCGAGGCAGGAGGATCACTTGAGCCCAGGAGTTCAAGACCAGCCTGGGCAACAGAGCGAGGTCTTGTCTCTACAAAAAGTTAGGTGTGGTGGTACACACCTGAAGTCCCAGTTACATGGGAGGCTGAAGCAGGAGGACCACCTAAGCCCAAGAGGTCAAGGCTGTGATGAGAAGTGATGGTGGCACTGCATTCCAGCTGGGGTAACAGAGTGAGACCCCAACTCAAAATAAATAAATAAGCTGTTTTATTCCAAACCTATTTATGCTAGTCGTATTGATTTTCACAATTAGGTAATTAAATAAAACATTACTATAGACAAGTGAAATATGGATGCAAAAAGAATGTCATTGGGTCAATAAAAACTGAATGCTTCAGAAAAACTCAAAGGCCTGTCTCTAAAACACTAAAAAGCTAGATTAGGTGAGAGAACTATAAAAGAATGGGTCAAGAAAAACGCCTGATATACACAGTTTGCTTTGGAAGGGTCTTTAAATTATTGATCTCTTTAGAAATAAAAACTTTTTAAAGAAACAGAAAGTTAGAGATAACACATTATAGTGATCTTATGCAAGAAAAATTACTTTGAACTCCAATTAGCTGATGCACAAAGAAAGGCCTTAATCTACACCAAAAGATGAGTGTATAAATGTACATTTTTATGTTTTTGGCTAAAATAAAATGTCTAATTTGTCTTTTTGTAATTAACCAGCCACCCACTGGTCTCAACCCAGTTTGATAACAGAATCTCTCCAATTTCACAGGGTAAGTATAAAAATTAAGTGACAGAGAATGTGTGAAAGTCCTTCATAAACTATAATGTGTCATGCAAATGTAAGCTAACTTTATTGAAAATGTAATAAATATCTGCCACCAGATTTTAGTCCTTTTGATAATAATACACAAAACATAGACCAGGAGAAAAAGTAGATTTGAGAAATTCACTATTTACTGAGCACTTCTATGGAATGTCACTGTGATGATTACTATCAGGCGTCAACTTGACTAGAATGAGGGATGCCTAGATGGCTGGTGAGGCATCGTTTCTGGGTGTGTCTGTGAGGGTGTTCCCAGAGGAGATGCACACACAGTCAGTGGACTAGGAGTGGAAGACCCATCCTCAATGTGGGCGGGCACCACCCAATGGGCAGTTGGAAGAAGGAGGATGACAAGCTTGCTGAGGGTCCTCCCACCCTCTTTTCCCTGGCAGGAAGACTCACTTCCTCTGCTGCTGTCCATGGATATCAGACTCCAGATTCTTCAGCCTTTGGACTCTGGGACTTGCACCGGCAATCTCCCAGGGGCTCTGGGGCCTTTGGCCTCAGACAAAGCCTGCGCTGTTGGTTTCCCTGGTTTTGAGGTTCTCAGATTTGAACTAAGCCACACTACCGGCTTTTCTCACTGCCCAGCCTGCAGGCAGCCAATCCGCCCTATAATACATTTCCTTTTATATATACATATATCCTAGTGGTTCTGTCCCTCTGGAGAACCCTGACTAATACAGTTACTGACTTAGCTAAACATTTATTTACAGTATGGAAAAGAGAATACTCAAAAGAACAGACACACCCTCTGAGGTCAGTTAGGGATCCATAGGAAAAAAAAGTACACACAAAAAATATGCTCAAGTCAAGAGAGAGACGATAAGCCAAGTAAAAATTAGTTGTTGCCAAATAAAAATAACTTCTGATCATTTTCAACCACAAAATGCATTCGGTATTGGCTTACTTAAACATAAGCTATATTCGCACCTGGTCTTCCAGGAACCGCAGGCCTCGGCCACATGAGAGCAGACAGTGCAAGGCAGCCATCTTCTCACTGTCTAGGTGGGTGTTCCATAGGAACTGTAATAAGTAGGACTGGTTGAGGAGTGCTCTATAGAGCGTTCCAGAACTGCAGTCCAGTACCAGGGACCCTGACAGTGACTGCAAAGGACTATGAGGTAGCATATCAGTCATTTCATTATTTCCTGGGGGAGAGAAAAGTAGATCAGCAAATAAAAGAACCTCTTTCACTCAAATACAGATATGAAAGTCAAAACAAACCCTGATGGGTTGTATCCCTGAGAGAAAAACCCGCAGCCATACCTGTCAGAAACAGACTGTGGCAGATCAAGTCTGGATGTTGAATGTTAAGTAGATGAAAGAAATGGCCAGGTAAGTAAACAGCCACGTAATAGTCTATAAAAGAGAAAGATTTAAGTCATTGACATGTGGTAAGAGCTATACAGGTAAAGCCCAGGACTTCACATTATCCCTGTTTTCCTTTGAACCTCTCAAAACACAAAAGCTTTTACCAATGTAATAACAAGCTGTCTGGTACCATGGTATCAACACATTTCATCTTACCAGTCAGACCTCATTTATTTCTATCTGTGGCTAATTTTCTTCAGACATTTAGCCATGGTTATCTTAATTCATACCTGTGGCTTTGTTTCTAAGGGAACTGTGGCTTTATGTGAATCTAAATGAGCTCTGAGAGCAATTAGAATAAAAATGTAAAGCAACATGAATTATTTCTTAATCTCATAGGCTGGGAATAACATATAATGGGAATTTTCTTCATAATCTCTGCCCATTGGGGGAAGTTCTAAAATTTAGCTCCCCATGTTTGTCCACTCCTCAGCAGCAGTAGCAGCAGCATTTTTAGAACCTTTAAACTGATATTCATTAAAACAATCTCCGCAGATGCATCATGAAGAATGAATTCATCTCCTTGAATAGCTAGCTGCCTAGAATTCTCACCTTCAGTCCCTGCACTAGATATTTTTGTACCAAGAACATTTATACCCAGATTGAGACAATGTATATAAAAAAATAGGTTTTTGGAGAATGGGAGGGTGGAAGCAGCCCTTGTTGATTTTTCTAGGACCTTAGAAAAATAGAAATTTACACAGTAGTAGTCAATTTTATATAGATGAGACATTAAGATTATAAGTGAGCCTGCTAGACTCCTTTTTCTAAGAAGCAAAGACACACGTGCTAGAAGGCACTCTGTGGAAAAGAAAGAGGATATAAAACTAAAATCAGTTGACTTATGTGTCCTTTTAGTCAACATGGATTAAATGGTGTTAAAATGCTGAGCACAAATGTTTGCAATAATCTTATTATTATGGCAACACTTTATGAGATAAACATGAACAACAATATAGTGGGACATGGTGGAAAGTGTCTGGGCATCAAGTGGCCTAGTTAACTACTAGCTCTACCACTTAGCCAGCTAATTAAGATGTTACTGTGTTCCTGAGGAAAGTAGCATTTGGAAATAGATGAGGGTATCTTGGGTTATCACATCAGTGGGGTAGGGGTAGGGAGATTCCCACCAGCATTTGGTAAGTGGGCTCTAGGGATGTTTGATCCCTCGATGTGCAAGACAGTCTCACACAAAGAAGTATTGTCTCACTAAAAATATCAATAGTACCCATGGTAGGCTTAATGATGGTTCCTGAAGATATTCATGTGCTAATCCCCAAAGCCTGCGAATATGTCAAAAGAGACCTTGCAGATGTGATTAGGATCTTGAGATGAAAACAGTAGCCTGGGTTATCCAGGTGGATTAATGTAAGCACAAAAGCCCTTATGAGAGGGAGATTTAACTACAGAAGAGAAGACAGCCACATTCTGAGAAAAGCAATTGCAGTGCTGTGGCCATGAGCCAAGGAATACTAGCCCCAAATGCTGGAGAAATCAAGGAACAAATTCTTTCCTGGAGCCTCTAGAAGGGACCAGTCCTGCCCACAACTTGAATTTAGCCCCTCAAGACTTACTTCAGCCTTCTGATTTCCAGAACTATAAGAGAGTGCTTGTGTTGTTTGAAGCTTTTGTTGTTTGTGGTAATTTGTTACAGCAGCTATAATAAACTAACACAGGATATGATAATTAGCTAGATTTGATTATTCCATGGTGTATATTGTAGTGTATCAAAACACCACATTGTACTCCATAAATATATACAATTACTATTTGTCAATTAAAATAAACAATATAGCATCCCTCATAAGAGATACAGAAATAAGCCTGGGTACACGCCCCACTCTTTCTAAGCCTCAGTTTCATTGTTTGTAAAATGGGGATAACATCACCAAGCAGAATTGCTGTAGGATTAAGATAACATAGCCGGGCTCGGTGGCTCAGCCTGCAATCCCGCGCCTTTGGGAGGCTGAGGTGAGTGGATTGCCTGAGCCCGTGGGTTCAAGACCCACCTGGGCAACTTGGCGAGACCTCATCTCTATAATAAATCAAAATGAGCCGGGTGTGGTAGCACACGCCTGTAGTTTCAGCTACCTGGAAGCTGGGGCAGAAGGATCACTGGAGCCCAGCAGGGCGAGGCTGCGGTGGCCGGGAGCAGCCACTGCACTCCAGTCTGGGTGACAGAGTGAGACTCCAACTCAAAAAAATAAAAATAAAAATAAAAAGGATTAAGATAACTTAAATAAAATACTTAGCACATAACATTTATTAAATAAATGGTAGCTTTTAAAAAATAAACATATTTTTTATATAGAAGTTTTGGGGTTTGTGGAAAATTTCCAAAATGCTAATCTTTAATATTTCAATCAGTATAAGTCCCTTTTAGTCATGTGACAATTCAGGGAGTTTCCACACAATTAATAGCAAAAAATATATCACAAAAAA
>NW_007224293.1:0-1996 GCF_000164805.1 Carlito syrichta | reverse complement strand
TGTGGTGGTACACACCTGAAGTCCCAGTTACATGGGAGGCTGAAGCAGGAGGACCACCTAAGCCCAAGAGGTCAAGGCTGTGATGAGAAGTGATGGTGGCACTGCATTCCAGCTGGGGTAACAGAGTGAGACCCCAACTCAAAATAAATAAATAAGCTGTTTTATTCCAAACCTATTTATGCTAGTCGTATTGATTTTCACAATTAGGTAATTAAATAAAACATTACTATAGACAAGTGAAATATGGATGCAAAAAGAATGTCATTGGGTCAATAAAAACTGAATGCTTCAGAAAAACTCAAAGGCCTGTCTCTAAAACACTAAAAAGCTAGATTAGGTGAGAGAACTATAAAAGAATGGGTCAAGAAAAACGCCTGATATACACAGTTTGCTTTGGAAGGGTCTTTAAATTATTGATCTCTTTAGAAATAAAAACTTTTTAAAGAAACAGAAAGTTAGAGATAACACATTATAGTGATCTTATGCAAGAAAAATTACTTTGAACTCCAATTAGCTGATGCACAAAGAAAGGCCTTAATCTACACCAAAAGATGAGTGTATAAATGTACATTTTTATGTTTTTGGCTAAAATAAAATGTCTAATTTGTCTTTTTGTAATTAACCAGCCACCCACTGGTCTCAACCCAGTTTGATAACAGAATCTCTCCAATTTCACAGGGTAAGTATAAAAATTAAGTGACAGAGAATGTGTGAAAGTCCTTCATAAACTATAATGTGTCATGCAAATGTAAGCTAACTTTATTGAAAATGTAATAAATATCTGCCACCAGATTTTAGTCCTTTTGATAATAATACACAAAACATAGACCAGGAGAAAAAGTAGATTTGAGAAATTCACTATTTACTGAGCACTTCTATGGAATGTCACTGTGATGATTACTATCAGGCGTCAACTTGACTAGAATGAGGGATGCCTAGATGGCTGGTGAGGCATCGTTTCTGGGTGTGTCTGTGAGGGTGTTCCCAGAGGAGATGCACACACAGTCAGTGGACTAGGAGTGGAAGACCCATCCTCAATGTGGGCGGGCACCACCCAATGGGCAGTTGGAAGAAGGAGGATGACAAGCTTGCTGAGGGTCCTCCCACCCTCTTTTCCCTGGCAGGAAGACTCACTTCCTCTGCTGCTGTCCATGGATATCAGACTCCAGATTCTTCAGCCTTTGGACTCTGGGACTTGCACCGGCAATCTCCCAGGGGCTCTGGGGCCTTTGGCCTCAGACAAAGCCTGCGCTGTTGGTTTCCCTGGTTTTGAGGTTCTCAGATTTGAACTAAGCCACACTACCGGCTTTTCTCACTGCCCAGCCTGCAGGCAGCCAATCCGCCCTATAATACATTTCCTTTTATATATACATATATCCTAGTGGTTCTGTCCCTCTGGAGAACCCTGACTAATACAGTTACTGACTTAGCTAAACATTTATTTACAGTATGGAAAAGAGAATACTCAAAAGAACAGACACACCCTCTGAGGTCAGTTAGGGATCCATAGGAAAAAAAAGTACACACAAAAAATATGCTCAAGTCAAGAGAGAGACGATAAGCCAAGTAAAAATTAGTTGTTGCCAAATAAAAATAACTTCTGATCATTTTCAACCACAAAATGCATTCGGTATTGGCTTACTTAAACATAAGCTATATTCGCACCTGGTCTTCCAGGAACCGCAGGCCTCGGCCACATGAGAGCAGACAGTGCAAGGCAGCCATCTTCTCACTGTCTAGGTGGGTGTTCCATAGGAACTGTAATAAGTAGGACTGGTTGAGGAGTGCTCTATAGAGCGTTCCAGAACTGCAGTCCAGTACCAGGGACCCTGACAGTGACTGCAAAGGACTATGAGGTAGCATATCAGTCATTTCATTATTTCCTGGGGGAGAGAAAAGTAGATCAGCAAATAAAAGAACCTCTTTCACTCAAATACAGATATGAAAGTCAAAACAAACCCTGATGGGTTGTATCCCTGAGAGAAAAACCCGCAGC
>NW_007224292.1:1918-70352 GCF_000164805.1 Carlito syrichta | reverse complement strand
ATTTTATGTTTATTAAAACCACACAATTCCATATATTGTTATATAGATTTCACAAGACCATGTCTTATCTTCCTAAGCACAGCATGTGCTTCTCAATGAGCTCTCTATGGTAGGAGAGGAGCTGGGAAAGCAGGACATGGACACCTGCGGGTACAGAAGGTGCTATGGAAGATACACTGATTCATGGATGATGGCCTTAACTACTTGAAGATACAGCATGACCCTCAGAAAGATTCTGTTAGGTGACCATAGAGAGCTCATTGAGAAGCACATGCTGATATTCCTTCTTGGAACAAATTTTAGATAGTATTCAACCTTTTTGCCTAGACGTGTGTGCTGTCACAGTAGGAAATGACCAGCATCAGATTTGAGTCATGTACCTTTGGCATAATAATTTAACTCTAATCTTCCTCTAAGTCAAGTAGGCTATAAGCACTCCAAGATGGCCCTTCCTGTAGGCTTTCCCCATCCTCTGCCATGTGTCCTCCTTCTCTCTACTCTGTTCATCATAAATAATCTGACAAACTCATTCTTAATAAGCAACAAAGACCTTCTCCCTGAAGTACTATAGTACAGGACAATGTAAGCCAATACAACTGAAATGTAATGGTATAATTTTAGGTATCAACAAGGAAGTTAAGAGACTTTTCTTTTGTGTAAGAACTTCCCAGCTACTAACCAAACTACTACATATAAGTGGCTAACTCTACCCACGATTATTAATAAATAACTTCTACTTTTATTTAACCTATAGAATTTTATAAATGAACTCACATTTTATAATAACTATCATTTGAATACACATAGTATACACGTTTCTAAAGTGCTGGGTCATGAGTCAAAGAGGCCGTATAAGAAAATGTTAAGATCCAGGGTTCAAAGTCTAACTGACTGAATTTGTAGCTTCACCATTGAGACAAGTTGCTTAAGTGTGTTTGTGCCTCATTCTCCCTCTCTGTACAATCGGAGATAATATTACCTACCTCATGCGGTTATTGTGAGGACTAAATAAGTTCATATGTCTAAGCACTTAGAACTTTGTCAGGCACTTAGTCTACGCTCAAAAAAGCCTGGGTGTTTTTAGTAATATTTGTCTTATGTCTAAATGAGTGATACATAAGATATTTGCAGCTTGTGAATTATAGATTTTTGGCAGATCTTTGAATGTGACTTTAAAAGGATCTTCAATGTTATATAGCAGGCAGTTCCTGTAAGATTGAGAATAATGATTTGCCCACCATTTTTAAAAAGTACACATGAGGTTGACTACATAGCATTGAAGATTTTTTTCTTATATAAATGCCTGTTTTAAATTTTGATTTCCAGATGGAAGCTATCCCTAAAGATGATTCCTCATTATCTGAAAGAAGAAGAGAGCTCCACAAGGAAGTTGAAGTAGCTAAGAGGAATTTGACCCAACAGGTTAATATAAACTCTCATTTAAGCCTCCATCTAAGAATGGTTAATACAAAGTTATTGTGTTTTTAACTCTGCTCCATGAAGCCTCATCAATCAGATAATCATCAAAGAACATATGACCCTGCTTAATGTGGGTCTATTTCTTCCTCTCAAAGTCCACTCCTACCCCACATTAAATCTGACAAAAAAGGATGTGTTAGAACTGGCAAAAATCATTATGCAGTAATGAGATTTTTAAATTATGGGCTATTGATTACATTAAAAGTAAACAACAAATGTTCTATTTTGCCAATATCTGATAAAAAATTTTAAATTTTGTTTATTCAAGTTACTGCTGAATCATTTTAAAACATGCTTTTATGTCTCTTCTTTTTCTTAGTCACGTGAAGGTATAGCCTGAATAAGAAAAAGAGTTATCATGTTAACCCACTGATTTGAACATTACTGTATAAAATAAAGAAAAATATTAAAGCTAAGACAGTGGAGTTACTTTGTTTTATGTTTTAATAAATTAAATTCTATAAGATACCAGCTTTGTTGCATTCTTTCAAACAAATTGTCATTACTATGTTTTCTCAAAAGAAAACTATATCAGAAGTGGAGTCTAAGTTAGTAGAACAACAACTTGCAGAAGAAAACAAACTTTTAAAGGAACAAGAAAACATGAGAGATGTGGTGTTCACCCTTGTCCGTTTGACTCAAACCAAAACTGATGAAAGGGAGCAAAAATCCAAAGACTTCCTGAAGGCTCAGGTAAGTGCATTTTTGTAATCATTCTTTACTATAAGAGTTCAGGTTAGCCTCATTTTAATGCAGTGTGCATTAGAAAGCTATGCAGATGACCCTTGAACAACATGTGTCCACTTATACGCTGATTTTTTTCAACCAAATGTATATGGAAAATAGAGTATTCATGGAATACAAAACCTGTGTATATGGGAGATTCACTTTTTTATAGGTACGTTCCACTGGGCCGACTTTGGGACTTGAGTATGCTTGATATTTTGTATACTAAAGAAGTTCTGGAACCAACTCCCTGCAGATAACAAGGAATGACTGTAATTATATGTCTCCTTCTAGTTCCAGTGACTATAAATCACTAAAGGAGAATCAATCATGCACTGAAAAATAGTTCCAGGATTCCATTAGCAATAGTCAACAATGTAGAGAGGGAAAGAGATAGATCATTGATAATGAGTGGCGGAGTTAAACAGATGGCAATTTCAGTAAAAATAAGGTGGGTGCCTCCAGCAGACAGACCGGCAGCTACACAGGCCAGGTCATAGATATCTGGGATTCACTATCATCTCAGAGCCACTGTGACTTACCTAGGAACAATTCAAGACTGGTAACATTGGACAGCTGTCTCTCCCAAGTTTATCAAGCCAGCATCACTTAAGCACATGCCAGAATCACACCATGATTGTTCTGGATTCCTACAAAGTGCCAGAGCTGACCCAGTGCAACACATCCCCAAACAAAAGCAACAATAAAACAAATAGCCAAAACAACTCTCCTGTCACAGTAGTTATTAGAATCATTTATCCCACGTAGGAATTATGTCCAGATTATGCCCAGGAATTCCCTGGGAAACATGATATATTACTAAAATAGACTCCCTGGATTTATCACATGACCCAGATGCTGTCTGTTTCTACGTACAGCCTTTGTTCTCATTCTAAGTAAATATTTGCACGGGATGGCGTTTCTTCTCATTCTGTAGAAAGAGCTTATACCAAAGCATTAGTAAGCAGTGGATGATGTTAAATAGGTTTTGCAGAGGAGATCTCCATTACCCAATCTACAGCAAACTTTTCACAACCTCTTTTAACTGTTTATTTTTTCGTTTATTTATTTCTTTTTATTTTTCTTGAGTCAGAATCTCACACTATCACTCAGGCTGGAGTGCAGGGTCACTGCAGCCTCAAGCTCCTTGGCTTAGGTGATCCTCCCACCTCAGCCTTCTCAACAGCTGGAACTACAGGTGCTTGCCACCATGCCCAGCCAATTTTTACAATTTGTTTATAGTGACAAGGTCTTGCTATGTTGCTTTGGCTGGGCTTGAACTCCTGGACTCAAGCAATCTTCCTGTGTCAGCCTCTCAAAGTGCTGGGATTATAGACATAAGCCACTGTACCCAGCCTATTTTTCATCTTTAACATTTGAGAAACTAAAAGAAGTTTAGCATGGTCAGCATGTGGGAAGATGGGAGAAAGAATGTCAAATAATGAGCCTGGAGAGCAAGAGAGGTCAGATGGCACAGGTCATTTAATCTGTGTTGAACAGTTTGGTTTCTATCAGGAAGGTCACAGATAGTTGCGTTTCACTAGAGTAAGGAATGGAAAGACAGTGGTCAAGGAGGAAGGGAGCTTGAGAGAACAGGGTGGCTTAGGGGAGGAGGAAGTGGGAGCAAAATAAAGAAGGCGAGAACAGAGATGCAAGATGCAAGATGCAAGAAGCCATCTTCACTTAGGTGGGGCATCTTCATCAAGGCCTGGGACGGGCTGGTCCCCATCAGTGTTTTCAAAACAACCTGGTGTTGGCTGGAATGACTCCATTTGTGCGTTTTTCCTCATTAGAAACTCCCTTCTTTTCCTCTTCAGAAATTTTAGATACACTGGAGGTATACTTATTTGTTACAAGAAACACTGATTTGTTTTATAAGTTAGACAATTTTCAGTTAAACCCAAAAACTGATACATATGTTATCTATGTAAAGCAAACCTTATTATTAAGTGAGCTAATTCACATTAAAGTACAAGACAGTTTTCCCTCTTGAGATATGGAAATCAATAAAGAAAAAAATTTTGATTACCTCATTGAGTATTCTTAGTATTGGGAATTAGTCTGTTAAACATTACCTGTAATTAACCGTAATTTCCATAAGAAGGCAGTCAATCTAATTATGTTACTTTCACACCACATCTACAGCCATAAAAAAAGATAAATGGTGAAGGGGAAAAAAATTAATGCAGTTCACACACCCAAGACAGAATAGATGACACTACCTTTTTATATCCATTTTATTCTTCACATATATAGTTACTTAAATATTGGTTTCTTCTTGACCTCCATTCTCACCAAGAACAACATAAAATAAAATTGCTACACATCAGTCTTGGCTCCAGTGGCTAGTTTCTTTGGAATCATGCCGAACAGGTTTTTCTCTCACAGTCCTTGAAGAGATTGATGGAAACTGTTTCCTCTGGCTTCTACCAGCAAATACTTCATCTTTTAACACGTTTCTTATCCTAGATAAAGGACCCAGTGTCTTTAAATTTGAAGAACATAACTAATATATTTAACACCTGATATATTCTTAGAACTTTAGAAGTATAACTGCTTTCTTTTAAAATATCCATGTGTAGCCGGGCTCGGTGGCTCAGCCTGTAATCCCTCACCTTTGGGAGGCTGAGGTGAGTGGATTGCCTGAGCCCGCAGGTTCGAGACCCACCTGGGCAGCGAGACCTCATCTCTACAATAAATCAAAAAATCAGCCGGGTGTGGTAGCGCATACCTGTAATTCCAGCTACTTGGAAGGCTGAGGCAGAAGGATCGCCGGAGCCCAGCAGGTCGAGGTTGCGGTGTCCGGGAGCAGCCACTGCACTCCAGTCTGGGCGACAGAGTGAGACTCCAACTCAACAAAAAATAATAAAAATTAAAAAAATAAAATATCCATGTGTAATCTGTGTAATACTTCCTTACAGCTGGTCTCAACATGATGCTCTGTTGTGTAGGAAAACAGACCCAACATACAAAGCAATAGAAAAGCACTTTAAAATCATTGCTTCATTCTATCAGGAAATACCACAGAGGGTTCAATTTATAATGCTCATCAAAACTTACTAGGAATCCTCTTCCCTCATCTATCTTCCATAAACACTCACCCAGTCCAACTGTACTTTCACAATCACTCTTCCTCTCAATGTTCTCCAAATTTTTCTTCAAACCGAACCTGTGCAGGCTCTTTTCTTTTTCTCCTCTCATTTCTTCTCTTCCTTAAGTAACTCTTTGTCCTAGCCAACATGAGTCCTTCCAGCTGGGCATGCAATTTTCAGATCTCGCCTCTCCCCCTCACCCTGATCCGTACAACCCTGCAGGCCAAGATGGAGTTTTCCTTAATAGATGGGAAAATATTGGGTAAAGCTGGGAGAATTCATATGATGTTGTTGATTCCACACGTAACTTTTACATTTCAGAAAAAATATACCAACATTGTTAAAGAAATCAAAGCAAAGGATCTTGAAATCAGGATACACAGGAAGAAAAAACGTGAGATTCATCGGAGGTAAAAGAATTATCTGATGATTTATCTATATAAATGAGAGGAAATTTTTAGTTCACAATTTCAAAAAAACACTTTCTATTTTCACAGACTTAGAGAGTTTGCTAAACTGTATGACACCATTCGAAATGAAAGAAACAAATTTGTTAATTTACTTCACAAAGCTCACCAGAAAGTAAATGAAATAAAAGAAAGGCATAAAATGTCATTAAATGAACTTGAAATTTTAAGAAATAGTGCAGTTACTCAAGAAAGGTAAGTGTTATAACTATTGGCTTTTCAAAGACTTGCCTTCTGGTTCATTTGAACTCTGAAATATCCTGGGGATAATAAAATGGAAAATAATAGTATCTTAGAGAGTTGGAAAAGCCCTTGTTCAAACACTTTGTTTTATAGATGATATTCTAAGCATCTGACCACGATTCCTTATACTTCTGATTGGGAGCTGTATTTTTTTAATAAATTAAAAACATATATACCTATGTTATATACTTACATGCCTACATTACTATGATGTTTACTATGATTATAATTATACACACACACACACGTCTACCTATGTTTACTCTATGATTTTCACTTGTCTAATTAGAAAAAAAAGCACACATTTAATAGTTTGCATTTAGAATTTAGAAGATAATCAAATTGTTTATTAACCAGCATCCCCTCATTGTAGATTTAAAGCATCTAATATGCTCATGGGAGCAATATAGCAGAGTGGTGAAAAGAGGAGGCTATCGAGACTCAAATGCCACTCTGCCACTTATTAGCTATGTGACCCTGGAAAAACTACATTTTCCCTCTGGGATCACTTTTCTTATCCATAAAAATAGTTATTTCATATGATCTTTGTCAATAAATGAGTTAATCCATATAAAAATACTCAGAAGTATTTTTATTGCCCCCTGACAAATAGTTGGGGGCTTTTTCTATTTATTATTTACCATGTACCAGGATCTTTTGGACTGTGTTAGCCATCAATAGATAATCAAGGGATCTACTGAGTCTTACAACCTGAACTTTTTCTCGTGGCCATTATTACCCAGTTTCTGTTAATAAAAATACTATAAAATGGTTGCATTTGGGGAACTTGGGGTGAAAAGGAAAATATAATTTCCTAACCAGATTCTCATCCAACATTAAAATGAAATACATTGATGGAGGCCATGCAATTCATTTAGCATGTATTATGACCCTAGGCTGAGTCAGGCCCCAACTTAATTCCAAAGGA
This sequence comes from Carlito syrichta, assembly GCF_000164805.1. Lineage (NCBI taxonomy): Eukaryota > Metazoa > Chordata > Mammalia > Primates > Tarsiidae > Carlito > Carlito syrichta. Next base: position 63,417 of record NW_007224292.1, on the reverse strand, counting down.
CATTCACAGATATAACCATCTCTGTCCTCAGGAGAGTAGTCTCCAAAAAATGACAGAGCAATAAATGAATGACTACAGTCTCTTGCTTTGATAAAAGGAGGGCTCAGAACCTTGAAGCACAAAGGAAAACTGCCCTCAGATGGAGGAGCTGAGACCTGGAAGGATTATAAAAATTCCTGAAGTGTATCATAAGATGAATATCATTATTACTGCTATTGTCATTCCAAGGGATACACAAAAGTTAGATCTACTTTGATAGTGCTTGTGTTTTAGAAGTCTTCATTGTTTTTAAAGAAACTAAACAAAATTATAATCTTACCCATTATCCTTTTATTTTAAAAGAAAGTTACAAAATTCTATGCTGAAACATGCCAACAATGTTATCATCAGAGAGAGCATGCAAAATGACGTGTGCAAAATTGTATCAAAACTTCAAGAAATGAAGGAGAAAAAGGAAATGAAGTTAAATAACATTGACAGGCTTGCCAATATGATCACAGTGATTGAAGAGGAGATGGTGCAGCTTCGCAAAAAATATGATAAAGCCATTCAGTGTCGGAATGAGAGGTAAAAACCAGGAACCTAATGTGAGAACAGAGTGCTAAGGGATCCAATTTAGAAATGTCACTCCTTTTTCTACCTAGACTTGACAATGAGTAGTGAGGGATGTTTGACATTCAGATTTCTTTAGCTCTGAAAGGGGAGGGGCTGTGTGTTTCCCCTGATATTAAGAAATGTTATCTTCATGAAAGAAACAAAGACAAAAAAGGAGGGTTTGGGAAGTTGTTTACTTGAAGATCAAAGTTCCTTGTCAGGCTACCATTTGGGTTGCCTCTGATAACATTAAATTCTTTCAGTGTAATTGTCATAAATAAGTCTTTGGAATTTGTATTCAATTTTTTTGTGGCAGGTTTGGTCTTATATTTATTCAGTCATTCTTCTAGTCCATTTTCTTATCAAGTAAATAAGACCTTTAAGAGTAACATGGTTTCTTCCAGGCTGCAATTATAGGGAGGATCCAAAAAAAACCCAGAATTTATTTAATAAAAATTGTGTATTTATTCTTACATGTTTAAACCTCAGTCACCTTCAAAGTACTCTCTGTTTGATATAATACACCTATCAAGATGCTTTTTCCATTGCTCAAAACAGTTTTTGAACTTGTCAACTTTGATGCCTTTTAGTGCTTCTGCTGTTCTTTGTTTCACCTCTTCCACATCAGCAAAACATTCCCCTTTGAGGAACTTTTTCATCCAGGGAAACAAACAAACAAACAAAAGTTGCTTGGGGCAAGATCGGGTGAATAGGAAGGGTAGGGTACAGGGGTCATGCTATTTTTGGTCAAAAACTGCTGAAGACTCAGCATGGTATGGGCAGATGCATTGTCATGGAAGAAGAACCAATCACCTGTTTGCCACAGCTCAGGAAGTTTCTTTCACAAATCATGATTCAGCCTTCTCAAAACTTCCAGATAAAAACTTTGGTTGACTTTTTGATAGAAAGGAACAAATTCTGAGTGTACTAGAAGGGGCCCGCCCTCCAAAAGATAATTCCGTGGTTTTGGGGGTCCCCCCTTGTATATCATTAATCAATTTATTATTTTAGCAATTTCCCCCCAAGTAGCTAGTATTCTGAGAAATGTACAATTGTACAGACCTATAGTAATGTCATCTGGTATCAGATTTTTTTTTCATCAAACTTTGATCGTTTGCCATTTGGTGTAAGATATTGGAGTGCCAGACGCTGAGAGTACAAAAATGTGGTAAAACATTGCTCCTGGCTTCTGTTGTTAAGAGAACATGATCCTAAGAAGAGCTTTTGAAAGGGAAATGACACAAAATATAGAACTTAGTAAAATTAGCCAAGTACAACTATGTGCACACGTTTCAAGGAAGGAGAAAGAGTTCCAGATAGAAGCAATTAAAGGTAGAACTCTGAGATAATAGATATGCATAGTATGTGGGAAGACCTTTAGGGTCCTTTGAGGAATAGTACATTTTCAAAGAACTAGTAGGTTTTTCTCTGGGGAAAAAAAAATCCTATTTGTCTCCTGGCACAAACCAAAGCATTTGGACAAACAGTATATTCCCAGGCCCTTTTCAGATCTGTGGGGCATGATCAACCATGCAAACCAGAGCTGCTGGAGTTAGAAAATTCTTACTTTGTTTCCTCCTCATGTTCTCTTCTCAAAGAGGGGTCTTTCCCCTGGCATGATTACAAAGGACAGATTTTTGCCTGTTTGTGGGGAAATTAGCGTCAGAAATATTCAACTTTAAAAGAACGTAATGGGCCTGGCAACTTAATATAGAACAGACTTGCACCAGAACCACATTCCCTGGCCCCCTGCCTGTGTGCTTCTGGCCAAGCCTTGGTTGGCAAGTCTGGCCCAAGTAAAAGATCTGTAGAAAATCAGACTATGGGATCACTTTGTTCATGCATTGAGAATGATAGTCTTTCCACCCCCAGGAAAACCTTTGGGACTTGCAGAGACACTGTGATCAGCCAACCACCTGGTCGGCCTCCAAGTTGACAACCCTCCTATCCCCAGAAAAATCCAACATGTGAATGTAGTTTAACTGCAAAGTCATTGGTGAATATTTATTGTCTTTTGGAATTATGCTATGCTGATGTATACTTTGCACCCAAAGATAGAGGGAACCACAATGACTAGTAAATCAGTGGCCTCAACACCTTCTTAGATTCTGCCTCTGAATTTGACCATAGTGGCGTTCAGCTGATAGAACGGGAACAAGAAGTAAGCATTTTTTATGAAAAAATAAATATCCAAGAGAAGATGAAACTAAATGGAGAAATTGAACTACATGTCCTAGAAGAAAAGATCCGATTCCTGAAACTGAAGATTGCTGAGAAACAAAGACAGATTCATGCAACCCAGAAATTACTGCCAGCCAAGAGGTCTCTAGATGCCGATCTAACTGTACTCCAGATTCAGGTGGGAGAGTGTTCATGGGACACTTCCTCAGGCCATTTGCTGTCCTCCCCTTTTTATCAGTTTGTAGTTATATGAGTTCTTGCATGTAAACCAAGTCATACTACTCCTGGAACCTATAACAACCCATGAGTTATAGCATGCCTAAAAATGCCTTTGAATATTGCTCTAAGATGGGATCTGTGCTTCAGACATCCATGCCTCAAATTGTCTTTTCTTCTCATGAAGTAATTTCTGCCTTTCTTGGAATGTAGACCCTCCCGAGGCTTATCTCTAGCTCAGCTTCCTCATAGCTCAAAACTTCAGTATTCTAGGCTCTTACTACCCTCAGCAAAATTATGTCATTGGTGCTTGCTGGAAGGAGCTTGGTGACCATCTGGTTATCTTATCTGTTACATTCTTGTTCCCTGGAGCAAGAGATTGCCTGGAGATTGTTGCTTATTATTAATTGGCAAACACATATAATTAGACTTATTAACCCCTGTAGTTCTCTTATAACTTAGTAACCTGGCCCCCTGACATGGTCTCTTTAAAGTGGAATAAAGCAAAAAATTCAAACATAAACTAGCAAACACACACAGAAACATATACACATGAATATAAAGCTATTTTCTTCACATGCAATAGTTGGGGTTTTTTTCTTAAGGAAAATAGAAGGCCGGGCGCGGTGGCTCAAGTCTGTAATCCCAGCACTTTGGGAGGCCGAGGTGAGAGGACTGCCTGAGCCCACAGATTGGAGACCAGCTTGGTGAGGCCTCATCTCCACAATAAATCAAAAAATTAGCCGGGCGTGGTAGTGCACTCCTGTAGTTCTGGCTACTTGGAAGGCTGAGGCGGAAGGATCGCCAAAGCCCAACAAGTCGATGCTGGGGTGGCCGTGAGCGTGCCACTGCACTTCAGCCTGGGTGATGAGTGAGACTCCAACTCAAAAAAAAAGAAGAGACAATTAAACTGAAAAATGTGTGGCCTAAACTTTTTCCCACTTACTTGAATGGTAGGAACAAATTCTAACCTATGACATTTTTTCTAAAATGGCAAGTTTGCTTTAAGATTTATTATTATTATTATTATTATTATTATTATTATTATTATTATTTTGGTTATAAAATTAAAACACTGAAGTTCTTTTCCAATCAAAAAGTAAATAAAATAAAATTAAGACACAACTAATGAAGTTTTGTAAAAGTACAAAAATTTTAAGGAAAAAACTGTACCCCTAAGATCTAACATTAAAATTATCAAAAGTCTAGGAGGGATCCTTCCATTCTTTTCTAGTTATACAAGTAAATGCTTTTTATTAATCCATGCTGTTAATCAGTTTGGGAGGCCCTATTTTTTTTTTAATTAGTTATGTCAAGGGATTCACAGGACTTGCTGGAACTAGGTGATAAGCCTTCTTTCATATTTTATGTCATTTGAATGTGTATGTAGTATATAGATAATAGCATCTTTTGGTTTGCACAGATATGTCACGGTTCTGATTTCATTGTGTTCTCCCATTCATTTATTCAATTAATGTAGCCAGATTTAGGCCAATTGGCCAGAAGTTCATGTAGCTTTACCAGGTTTCCTTGTGGCTCTAACTCCTTCTTCCAACAAGTGGTTCATTTGGGGACCACCTCATTGGCCCACACACACAGTGCCTGTTCCACTTCTGTGTCATGTCAGTGCTAGATGCAGGACTCACATCTTCCTCAGTGTACACCTACACAAGATCATTCATGTCAGGCCTTTGTGAACATTTTACTGGAGATGTGAAGCAACAGAGTGTGGGGTTACACAGTAGAAATGCAAAGAACTTCAATTAGATACCAGACATCCATGCTCTTTAAAGTTCTTTGGAGTCACTCCATCGCTGGAGACAGTCTCCTGGGTGCTAAAACCCCAGGCAGCATCCTTGCCCAGCTCAATTTCACTGGCTTGTCTTTCCATCTTTCACCACCCCTCTCCCGCCACAGACTCACCATCCCAGATTGCCCCCCAGGAACTCCATACTGGCCTCACTCCATCTTACAGAATAATTTGGTTCTCTCCAGCTCTTTCCCAAAATGCAGCCTGAGATCTGTCGTTGTCCGTCCCTAAATTACCAAGATGCCTAGCAGCACAAAAGAACTTTAAGTTCATTAAGATCTGCAACAGAACAATTTTCTCCCTATTGTGTAAGCATATTATTTGTGTTCACTGCAAACCAATACCTCTATTCAATTTTTCTAAACATTTTTCTTAGAAAATATATTTGGCATTTTATTATATAAAACCAGTTATTCAGTGTGAGATATCAAGTTTTACCCAAGAGGGAAATATGCATGTAATGACACTATACATCCTGCCTGATGGTTAACTTGCACTATGTTGACTGCATGTGAAGTGAGACCTGTGGGCTATGTGCAATCATCAGTTGCCTATTCCACCAGAGTTTATCCGAAGCTTAAGAACAGTTGAGTAGAAAGCTTTCCATTTGTTTTCAAACTGCATTTAATTATTTGCTTGTCTACTTAGCACAAGTCATGTGTGCCATTGAGGGACATGATGTGAAATTCCTTGCTTCAGGCAAACCATTTCTGTATTCTGTCCTGCAGTGCCAGTTCCTGTCATATCCTGTTATATTTTACAGCTTCAGAGTTTGGGTTTTTTGTAAGTCTTCCCCTATTTTGCATCATTTTCAGAATTCTCTTAAGGTCTGCATTTTTTTCATTTGTTTGAAACAGTTTTTAATTGTCCAACATCTAATTCAAGAATTATCATGAGTCATAGGCTCCTAGTTCCTGTAATAATATTTCCATTTTGAGGGTCTTGGAAGTCACATGAAGTATTTTAGGACATAAGAACATTAATTTGAACACAGTGAACAGTTTTTCCTCAAATACCCATGAGGAAATAAAATTAAGGCAACCTTTTGGTAGGCAAGTATCATATTTTTGTTTCTGATTAGTTTACTAATTAAGAAAAGGGAACATTAACTGTTGTTAATAATAAACTGAACAGGCCATGCACAGTGGTCCAAACTTGTAATCCCAGCACTTTGGGAGGCTGAGGCGAGAGGATTGCCTGAGTCCAGGGGTTCAAGACTAGTCTGAGCAACTTGGTGAGACCTCATCTCTACAATAAATCAAAAAATTAGCGAGGCATGGTGGCACATGCCTATAGTTCCAGCTACTTGGAAGGCTGAGGCGGAAGCATCAGGCTGCAGTGGCTGTGAGCATGCTACTGCACTCCAGCCTGGGTGACAGAGTGAGATTCCAACTAAAAAAAAAAAAAAAAAAAACTGTAAAAAAAAAATTATAAAAAGAGCAAATGTTTGACTATATATATGTATACTTCAATTCTATTAAGGATTGAATTCAATTATATTAAGGATAATTAAGCAATGTGGAGAGAGAGGAAAAGAATTAAATTATGTCATTACTTATAATTCTTTTTGTAGGAAGGAGGAGCATAAATTAAAATTTTAAGCTCCTACCTGTACCACTCCTAAACATGTTGTAAAATACTTTAAATGTATTCTCTCATTTGATGAATTAATCCCATGAGATTGAGCCTTTTCTTCCCATTTGACAATTGAGGAAACTAAGGTTTAGAGAAGATAAATCATTTGTCTGAAATTATACAGATATTCAGTAAAAAACAAACAAACAATAACTGAAAATAATGCCTCTTGGTTTCACCATGTTCCACATCTTTCCCTATAAAACAAAAGCTAAGTGTGGCTACCATTCCTATTTGGGAATGACCATATTTCTTCATCCACTTCGACTCTCATTGATTCAACAAATATAGTTGATATATAAGACACTATGGCGTCTTAGCAGAAAAAATAGCTCAAGCTGTTCCTCACAGAGTGTACATTGTGTTGATTCAGTGATTAAGAATGTCTTTCTTCTTCTTTGGGAAGTTATCAAACCTATTGCCCGCAAAGTTTTTGAATGGAGTCCTGCATGTTGTATGCTGGTTACCCTGGTTTCTGTACCAACTCACAATGAAGAAGTGAAGGCTGTATACTTTGAACCCTGCAACCACACAACATCCCATAAATATAACACAAAATGGGAAGCAACGAGCTGCTTGTGAAATCAACTTTTTTTTTTCTCTGACTCAGAGGGGACTGCCTTGCCTTGTAGAGTCAGTTATCAGCATCATTGTCATGGTACCATAAAGGAGCAGGAACGTTGCTTCACCATGTGTCCCAGCTGATATGGTGATAAGGAGACAAAATTCCCTTTATCCTTGCCGGGGTTGGTACTACTGAAAGAATCTGAAGACCCAGGGTGATATGATTTTAAGATATACTGAGCTGGGGAATTAGTGTTAAAGTTAATGTTTCTTTCTTATTTAATAGTTTTCACAGTGTACAGACAGAATAAAAGACCTGGAGAAAAAGTTTATAAATCCTGAGGGTAAGAACAGAACTCGCTTCCTTCCAGGGAAAGACCTGACCGAAAAAGAAATGATCAAAAAATTAGATGAGGTAAGCATTCTTGCTAAAATTATACCTGCTAGCCCGTGTTGCTAGGTTTCATAGATACCTGTGGTACTGTTTCATGTTATGCTGAAATTATTCTAGTTACTAACATAGTTCTTTCATTATAATCTAGTAATGTAGCCTAAGCTTGATTTAGACACTGCCAAAAGAAGTCAAAACTCAGTGGTTTCAAGGTTCCAAACGCACCTTTCTCTCATTGCCTGAAGGAGCCATTTTGGCATCGTAAATGGATTAATTTGTCTTCCTAATGGGAACATATCAGAAGAATGGCAGCATGGATACTAGACAGAGCTGAGAGGGTCATACTCCACCATGGAGTATGGGGGCAGGGAACTCCCAGAGCTATGTGGTGCGGCTGGCGCAGGGGATGTCTCTGCTTAGCCCAGCTCTAAACACTTTCCAGAGGTATTCAAGGGTGGGGGGAGGCAGTGCTCTCATCAGGAAATAAGATTTTGTCTTATATGACTTTTTTCTTCCTATTGAAACTGTTTTGATTGTAGCTGGAACTACAACTGGCCAAGAAGGAGGAGAAGTTACTGGAGAAGGATTTCATCTATGAACAGGTCTCCAGGCTCACGGACAGGCTCCGCAGCAAAACTCAAGCCTGCCAACAGGACACACTTCTCTTAGCCAAAAAGGTCTGCCTGAGACCCTGCCTTCTCTCTTCTGCCCCTACTCCTTTATTAACTTTCACTTTCCACAGACTGCCTGATTTATTGGAAGAAGCACTAGAGGGATTGGGCTTTCTATTAGAGAAATGGAAAAGTAAGGATGACTCAGAGAATTATTCAAAATAAGTCTGTCTTATTCCCTGAATGAATTCACTTTACATAAGAAAACCTAAGCTTTTCAATGACAGTATACGAGTTTCACCTAGCAAGGTAACTACTCAAATATGACAATTATTATCTTTGTATCTCATGCACAAAGTTAAATTCTTTTAGTTCCTTTTGAATGGAAGGCCTCACTTATGCAGCAGTCTAAGTAGAAACTTCTTCAATCCAGAACTCAGCTAAAACCCAGCAATGGAAGAAAACTGTTCACGACAACAGCAATCACACAACATCCAGGTCAACTGCACCACAGAGGTGGCCACTGCCAGGCCCAGATTCAAAGCCACATGGTAGATGTGGGACTGCTAAAAGCTACACTGAAAAGAGCCCCCAGCAGGATCAGACACCATAGAGCCATCAGAGAATTGACTTCTCACCTGGCCTCTATGGTCCCTTGGAATATCCCAGCAGCATAGGTATTTCAGTCAGTCATCAATAATTACTGAACACCTACTATGAGCTATCCTCATGTTAGGCATCAGGGCAAAAACAAAGAGGCAGGGACACACTATCTACGCCATAAAAGTTCACATGGTCTAGTCAGAGGAAACAGAAAAAGTAGATAATGGCAACACCCACATCCAAGACTGTAGGTTCCTGAGGTCAGCAATTGTCCCTCATTCTTAATTTCCTCAGTCCCTAATGTGTACTAGACTCAAGAAAAACATTTACTGAATGAATAAGTAACTAATCAATCTTGTTCCAGGAACACATTTGGCACACTAAATAGGAAACGATTGTAAGTCTTAGGCCATCTTTGCCATTTTTACTTACTTTTATGCTCTGCTCTGACAGCTTCCACTAATAGACTCAACAGTCCAGTGGCATTTGTGCAATTCACAATTTTCACTCATAAAAAAAGAAATGCTAAGACTTAGTTAAGCTCGTGAACTTTGCCTGAATCAGCATGTCTGATGTTCCTTTAAATGTTGCCTCCCCTCCTTTTGAAAGACAAATTTCCCTTTTTGGGGGGGAAGCATTTTTCACTGAAGGTTGACTTGTCAAAGTTGATGGCAGAATCTCTCTGGAAGGCAACTGTAATGCTAGAGAAATGCAAGTGGTGGCCACTTTCCATAGCCAGGAAAATGCCAGCATAACTGAGTCCTATCCTAATGATTAATCTCCCCTTTCCTTTCCCCACTTGACTGTCCCCAGTCCCACCCATTTTGAGTGATAATCTTCCCATAGTAGGCAGAACTGGAACGTGGAAAGACATTCAGATCCCTGAGAGGTGATTTACCAGCACTAGCAAAAGATTTTGAGAAGGATGCATAAATGATTTTAAAACCCCATTTCCTCATCTGAGAAATGCATGTAATACAGCTAAAATTGTAGCAAATATTGCGAAATTGAGGATATAAGTAGCCTAGCCATTTGTAGGTATTCAACAAGAATGTACATCTCAAGTCTCTCACTTTTCCTAGATAGTTTATGGCTCCCCTTGCCAATTTCCCAACAGAAATGAGAAATATTAGCTACAACTTAGAATAACCTAGAATAATTCCAAACTTTTTGTTTTTAAATGGAGGAGAAGGGAGGTTGGCCAGTTACACACACTCAGGTGTACAGTGGCTGAGTGAAAAATGATTTCTCCCAAAGAAAGGGAAATTCATTTTTCCAAGGGAAGGAAAGCAACATTTAAAGAAACATCGGACATGGCTAATTCAGTCAAAGTTCATGAGCTTAAATAAGTCTTAGCATTTCTTATTTTGAATTAAATCTTGAATTGTACAACTGTCACTGGACTGATCAATCTATTAATGGAAGTCATCAGAGTGGAATTATAAAAGTCAAATCCTTTTGTAGTTCATAAGATGATGACTGGGTTTTCACACTACTGTAGGATGTGTCTCCCTCAAACCTCATTATGATGCTGGCACATTACCTGTCTAATGTGAAAGAAAAAAAGTGTCAAATAAAAATGGTGAAATTTAAGATAATGAAATTTAAGGGTAACGATACATCATTGAAACTTTAAATGGCAGTCATTTTTATTCAATGCATGATTCCTAAAAATTAGTTCAATGTAGAAGGGTCATAAGAATTTACATTCCCTACACCCTTGAAGAGACAAAGTTTATATATAATAATCAGTTATTACATTTTCAGAGGCAGGCAAATCACTAGCAGCAACATTTCTCTAAGTCTATATACAGAAATGACCAGTGTATGCTCTATTAGGAAAAGAAGATGTTCAGGGTTAGCAATAGTATTTAGAAGCTCTTTTTCATGTCTCAATTTGTCCTGGCCCAAAAGACTGAAGAATGAAACAGACTAATAATTAACCCCTTCCTTCCTTCATTCAGAAAAGAATTTTAATTTGGGAGGGGGGTTCTTCTTATATTCCAAGCACTGTCCTGCAGTGGAACTGTGATGATTAATAAAACAAATAGTCCTTGTCCTCATGAAGAGTCTATTCTTATGCAATGACAGACTATAACCAAATAGCCAAAGACATATACAATATGTCAGTAGTGAGACATGAGATGAAAAAAAAATGAAGCAAGGTAAGAGGAAATAGTGGGTGTTGTCAGGTAGAAGGTGTCACTCCTCAACTATCCTACATGGCTATGGCCACACTTAAAATCTATAATCTCTGAAAGCCAGAAAGCTTACAGGAACTACCAGTTTTAATTTTACATCTTTCCTATTAATTTTACATCTTTCCTATCTCTTGAAATCATTTTCTCCAGTCAGTCCTGGCTTCTAACTCCATTGTTGCTAAATAGCTGGATAATGAAAAGGTTTAAAAAACAAAACTCCAGGAATATCTCTCATTCCAAATTATTGACCAAATTTTCCCCAGTTCAGTTCATGCTTGCTTCCAACCTAATGATGATGCATTCTAGGAATTATGATCAATAATGCAAGCACGTCGAGGTGACAGTTTTCATTAAAAAATCATTTCAGATGCAGGATCTCTGCTGATTATCTTGTATAAGCAAAGAGTAACTTCTGTTGTATCAGGTTTTGCTCCCAGGTAAGTATAACATGGTAAAATTAGGCTAGAACTTAGGCAACAAGAACATTTTCCCCTCTTCTTCTTATCTCTTAAAAATAGACACTGGCTGGACTCGGTGGCTCAGCCTGTCATCTCAGCACTTTGGGACGCTGAGGCGAGTGGATTGCCTGAGGTGGAAGGTTCAAGACCAGCCCGGGCAACTTGGTGAGACCTCGTCTCTACAATAAATCAAAAATTAGCTGGGCATGGTAGTGCATGCCTGTAGTACCAGCTACTTGGAGGGCTGAGGCAGAAGGATCTCTGGAGCCCAGCAGTTCAACATTGGGGTGGCCGGGAGTGTGCCACTGCACTCCAACCTGGGTGATGGAGTGAAACTCCAATTCAAAAAAAAAATAGACACTATACTATTCCCCTCGATGCTGTTCCCCTTGAAATCAAGTAGAAAAACACATCCTTCTCTTTTTCTCTCCATGCTCTTATTTACACAACCAGGATGTTAGGCTCAATCTCTGAGGTCTCTTCTAGCTCTTAATTTCTATGAATTCCCAATTAGACCCTCATTCCTTTGGGCAAGAATGCCCCCATCATTATAGAGAGCCAACAGCCTGCCATATGCTTCAAGTCTTCGTAGAATGTATACATAGACTAAGCCCTTAATTCCTTAATTCTAGATGAATGACTATCAGAAAAGGATCAAAGATGCTACTAAAAAAATGATGGCTCTTGTTGCTGAGCTCTCCATGAAACAAGCCCTGACCATCGAACTCCAAAAGGAAGTCAGGGAGAAAGAAGACTTCATCTTCTCTTGCAATTCCAGGATAGAAAAGGGTCTGCCACTCAATAAGGAGATTGAGAAAGAATGGTTGAAGACACTTCGAGATGAAGAAATGTATGCCTTGGCCATTGCTGAAAAATCTCAGGTAAGCTTTGACTCCTGTATTGCATTTGTAGTGTGTGCCCAGAGGTGCTGCTTGCAAGGGGTCAATCCTCCCACAATATATGACAAATTTCCCACTCTACTACACACACATAGTCCCAACAGTTGTTAAGAAAGAAGTTTGGGGTTTTTTTTAAGGTATTATGTAGATAAGTCAAAGTACAGTAGTTCAAAGTGCCACCATGCTCCGCCCTGGAGAACATTTGGCAAGCATCGAGGCACAGTCTACAGCCTTAAATCCTGAGCTGGGGTGGCACATCATGGTCTTCCACCAGTACAGCAATGTCCAGACTGGTATTGGCTTTATCCATAGGTCTCCAACCTCTGTCTTTGCACCTCCACTCAGATCACACCTGACACTTCCATGTTCTGTGGCCTGCACAGCATATGATGACACCTCCAGTCATATTACGGTTGCCACAGGCTTCTACAAACACTGCACCTGGTGTGAATCATAGACCTCAATGCCACCCCTTTCTTTTCCCACCACTGGCCTACATCTAGGTCTATCACTGACTCCACCTGCAAGTCAGGTACCCAGTTCTTCTGTCTACTCCCATGGCATTTCAGTATTTCAGAATGAAATTAGGCATCTCTTTCCAAGGAGATGTACAACTCACTCTTAAGACTGTCAAGAATCACTATTCACTCCCAAACCTAAGAAAAAGCTGCATTCTAAACACACACTAGGACTACATGAGCATAAGGTCCGATTTGTCATTTCTACACCACCTGGGCTACACTTTTTAGGGCATTCAGATTTTACCTATGGCGCCCTGCTATGATTTATTGAACTCCATCTTGTAGAGCTCTTTTTAGTGCCATAAGAGATTCCCTATTTTCCAGAGGCACAGGCAGAATCTTGAAGACTTGAAGCTCAAAGTGAACTTTCTCCTGTGGTTCCACCTTACTCCTTTTTCTCTTCCATTTGTAACATTCATTCATCAATGACTTACCAGAAAATATGTTGTTCCAACTTTTATCAAAAATAGGAAAATAATTTGTGCTTTGTGACAGTTGTTGAGGTTGGAACATAGTGCATTCAGGACCCTCCAAACAGTTTTTGAAAAGCCCTAAACCTCAGGAACATTGCAATACTGAAGCAATATAGCCCATTCCAGTGATATGTGACTTTGTGTGTGTGTGTGTGTGTGCGCGTGTGTGTGTGCGCGTGTGTGTCTTTGGTGACTCTACCCTTCTACCCTTCCTCCCCTTCGGGGAGTATCAGCACCGCCAAAGACTGCTCAAATCCAGTTATGTCTTTTGAGACCCAAGGATGAAACGACTTCAGAGTTTTCAGAAAACTGAAAAGAAAAATCATTCTTTGCAGGAGTTCTTAGAAGCAGATAATCGCCAGCTGCCCAACAGTGTTTACACGACTGCAGAGCAGCGTCCAAATGCCTACATCCCAGAAGCTGATGCCACTCTTCCTTTACCCAAACCTTACGGCGCGTTGGCTCCTTTTAAGCCCAGTGAACCCGGAGCCAATATGAGACACATAAGGAAACCTGTTGTAAAGCCAATTAAAATCTGAATATGTGATCCAATGCAGGCCCCTCAAGGAGAGGACTTCAACCTGCCTGCCTCATACCCACAGCTGGAAAATGTGAGCTTAATTGTTCTAAAATCACAGATAAGTAGGGTGACCACAATTAATCAACAACAGAGTGCAACATGATTTTCATTTACCCCCCAACTACTATATTTTACGTGATATTGAGTAGGACATAGAATTGTCCTACAATTATGTCAACACATATCTTTCAATTGCTTGTTTATTTCTTGTCCACTAGAAATATGTAGTAAGGAAGGTGCTATAAAAATGCACTAAAAATAAATCCATTTTATGAAGTATAGAAATTGGCAGAGTGGTCTTTATTCATTTATTTATTTTAAAGATGAGGGGTATTGTAGAAAATACTGGACTATAATTTGCATAAAAACAAAGCATAAAATTAATTTCTCATCACAATCTAATGTCATATGTATTGGAGTAAGCCTTTTATCTTTCAGTGTTACTTACCTCACAAGAGCTATTTTTGAGAGAAAAAGAAGTTGTCTTTTGAAGGACATTAAATGAAAGCAGTGGTTTTTTAAAAAAAATTTTTTAATTGTAGAGACAAGGTCTCACCAAGTTGCCCAGGTGGGTCTCGAACCCACGGGCTCTGGCAATCCACTAGGCTCAGCCTCCCAAAGTGCTGGGATTATAGGCTGAGTCACTGAGCCCAGGCTTTTTTTTTATTTAACTTATCCCAAGAAAATGCTAATAGCATGGTGTTGAAATATCAGAAACAAGTAAATGTACTAGCAAATGAAAAAACTCTTAGCAAAATGCATCACAAGAGACATATGTAGATATTTCAAACATTTACCTAACAATAAGAAGTTTTAAAAAGACATCCAATCAATAGCTGACAATTTAAGTTTACATACAAAAAAAATAAAGATGTTGGGTATGATTCAGAATTAGGTATACAAATGGTCATTGTACAGGGGCCTGACTTTGGTCCCCACTTGGTCTTTGTTCATTAAAGAAAAAAAAAATACTATTCAATATATGCACTTTAAAAAGATAGAATGACTATTTGAAAAAGAAAATAGGCCGAGCTTGGTGGCTCAGCCTGTAATCCCAGCTCTTTGGGAGGCTGAGGCAAGTGGATTGCTTGAGCATGCGGGTTCGAGACCAGCCTGAGAAACTTGCTAAGACTTTGTCTCTACAATAAACCAAAAATTAGCTGGGCATGGTAGCACATGGCTGTAGTTCCAGCTACTTGGAAGGCTGAGGCGGAAGGATTGCTGGAGCCCAGCAGGTCGAGGCTGCAGTGGCTGGGAGCATGCCACTCCACTCTAGTCTGGGTGACAGAATGAGACTCCAACTCAAAAGAAAATAGCCCAGGTATCACAAAGGCATAACTCACTTTGTTAATATTGTCAAATATAAATCATGTAAAAAAGCACTAGAGAAATGTCATTTTTATTTATTTTTTATTTTTTTATTGACAAAAAATGGTATGTATTCATGGGGTACACAGTTTCAATACACTTAATGTATACTGATCAGATCAGGGTAATTAGCATACCTATCATCTCAAATTTTATCATTTTTTTGTGTTGGGAATAGTCAATATCTCCTTCTACCTATTTGAAACTATATATTATTGGTAACTGCAGTCATCCTACAGTGGTATAAAACACTAGAACTCAGTCCTCCTATCTAGCTGTAATTCTGTACCTTTTAACAAGTCCCTCACTATCCCTCCCTTCCTCCTACCCTTCTTAGTTTCTAGCATCCTCTGTTCTATTTTTTACTTCTATAAGATCATTTTTTAGCTTCCATATCTGAGTGAGAGCATGTGGTGTTTAACTTTCTGTTCCTGGCTTATTTCACTTAGCATAATATCCTCCAGTTCTATCTGTATTTCTGTGAATTACAGAATTTCATTTTTTAATGGCTTAATTGCATTCCATTGTATATATATGACACATTGTCTTTATCCATCTGTTTTTGGATACCTAGGTGATTTCACATCTTGGTTATTGTGAATGGTACTGCAGTAAACATGGGAGTGCAATTGTAACTTCAATGTAATAATTTATTTTCTTTTGGAAAAATTCCCAGTAATGGCATCATGAGATCATATTATATGTATCATATATTCCCAGTAATGGTATTACAAGATCATTTTGGAAAAACCTCCATACTGTTGTCCATAGTGGCTGTACCAGTTACATTCCTGCCAATGGGAACAAAAAAGTCCCTTTTCTCTGCTTTTGTTACTCCACAGCATTTGTTACTTTTTTGTCTTTTTGATAATAGCCATTCTAACTGGGGTCACATGATAACTCATTGTGGTTTTGATTTACATTTCCCTGATGACTGGTGGTATTGAGCATTTTTTCCATATACCATTTATATGTTTTCTTTTAAGAAACGTCTGTTCAGAGCCGGGCTCGGTGGCTAAGCCTGTAATCCCGCACCTTTGGGAGGCTGAGGTGAGTGGACTGCTTGAGCCCGCGGGTTCGAGACCCGCCTGGAGAGTGAGACCTCATCTCTACAATAAATCAAAAAATCAGCTGGGCGTGGTAGCGCATGCCTGTAATTCCGGCTACTTGGAAGGCTGAGGCAGAAGGATCGCCGGAGTCCAGCAGGCGAGGCTGCGGTGGCCGGGAGCGGCCACTGCACTCCAGTCTGGGTGACAGAGTGAGACTCCAACTCAAAAAAAAAAAAAAAAAGAAAAGAAAAGAAATGTCTGTTCAGATCATTTGCCCATTTTTAATGTGATCGTTAGGAATTTTTGCTATTAAGATAATTGAATTCCATAGGCTAGGCATGGTAGCTCACACCGGTAATCCCAGTACTTTGGGAGGTGGAGGCGAGAGGATTTCCTGAGCCTAGGGGTTCAA
Organism: Carlito syrichta; assembly: GCF_000164805.1. Classification (NCBI taxonomy): domain Eukaryota; kingdom Metazoa; phylum Chordata; class Mammalia; order Primates; family Tarsiidae; genus Carlito; species Carlito syrichta. Next base: position 46,851 of record NW_007224292.1, on the reverse strand, counting down.
GAACAGCCTGGGCAAACTGGCGAGACTTCCTCTCTACAATAAATCACGATAGCACTGTGCTACAGCTGCTTGACTCACAGGGGGTAAGTGGGAGTACCTACCTGTGCTTCTAACCCAGGGCAATGCAGCTGTGTGAATTCCTGGCAACTCTCCAAACTGGGTTCAAGGCTTGTGAGGACTGTGGGATTTTCTTATTGTAAGGACTGTGGTGTTTGCAGTGGCAGTGGGGACTGGTGGGGATCTTTTGCTTACCTTTCCCTGTAACAGGAAGTTCCACCTGAGTCCAAGCAGATGTGATCTGGGCAGGGAAGACAGAGCTGCAGAGGCTGGGTGCCCTCCTTTATTTCCAGTCATCGCATTTCCACTCCCCTGCTGTACTCCAGCACTCTCCCTTTAATACTCCAGTCAAATCTTAGCTTAAAGTTTACTGTTTCTAAAAGTAGTATTATGGTGAGTCTTTTTGCTACAAAAATAATTACACTCTAATTTATCTTTCTTATAAATTGATTTTTCACAATATAACCTGCAAAGAAACTCATGATTTTTAAGTTCTGATGCCAGATTTTTCAAAATCTCAATGAAAATATTTATACCTTTGCAAGTGAAAGAATTTATGAGGCCAGTTCCACTTCATTACTCTAATTTTATTGCATTTCACCCAAGTGTATTTTCCTAATTCTATTTTTCTCCTGTATAATACACAAATAGGTTTGAGGTTTGAAATTTGAAATTTTATATTCACTAATATGCTGAAAGTATCTTTATTTCATACTGGTAGCAGTTATGAATTTTATTTCACGACTCTGGGAATGAGAAATAACACATCTCTTTATTTTGTTAAATCAACCTGTTCCAAGCCCTCATCCTGCCAGATTGGAGGGAAATTAATCTCATTCTCAGTCTGTGCATTCTAAATCTAACCTCATTGTTTTTTGAAATCACTATAAAGCAATTACTTGGGAGTGCCTTTGATAAATAACACTGTATAAGCCATGTCATTAATACAAAGAAATACTGCATACTAAAGCATAGTTCCTGTGTTGTAGGAATTATTCATGTCATTGAGGATTCAAAAAATACATAGGTAGGAAGTTTGAACAACCTAAGAATGGAAAAATGTTTAAAACTCACAAAGGGATATATACGTGCTACTGGTTCAGAGAAGGAAGGTGCTACTACATGCTGGAATGGCCTGGATCACAGTCAGATGGAACAGTTTATCTGGTTCTTAAACATGAACAAGATTTTAACAGGTGAGAGGAAATCCAGGTGGGTGGAAGAACCCTGAGCAAGGCTTGGCGATAAGACAAAAGTTGTGTTCAAGGCCCAGAGAACTGGCCTGGTTAGAATAGAATATTCATATCATAGAAGACTGGAATTTGGGAGGCCTTGCATGTCAAGGAGTTTGAATTTTATCCTGTAATGAATTGACAAGGTATTGAAAGATTATGAGCAGAGTGACAGGATCAAACTAGTGTTTATCTCAAATATATGTTGGGTAAATTAGACCTTAGGAAGCAATGTAAACAATCCAGGTGTGCAAAGAAATGAATGGAAGTAGGGACTGGAAGATAATGACCTTACCAGGAGAAAGAATCAGTACTGCATTGCTGATGTGGCTCCAAGATTTTGAGTCTTGGAGCTGGGTGCAGTGGCTCACACCTGAAATCCCAGTGCCTTGGGAGGTAAAGGAAGGAGAATTGCTTGAGCACAGGAATTCAAGACCAGCCTGGGCTACACAGCAAGACCTGGTCTCTATTTTTAAAAATTTAGCCAGGTACAGTGGCTCAGATTTGTAATCCCAGCACTTTGCAAGGTGGAGGTGAAAGGATTGCCTGAGCCCAGAGGTTTGAGACCAGGGCAACCTGGCGATACCTCATCTCTCCAAAAATGAAAAAAATTAGCCAGATGTGGTAGTGTACACCTGTAGTTCTAGCTACTTGGAAGGCTGAGGCAGAAGAATCACCTAAGCCCAGCAGGTCGAGGCTGAGATGGCCATGATCGAGCCACTGCACTCCAGCCTGGGCAACAGAGTGAGACTCTGACTCAAAAAAAAAAAAAAAATCGGGTCTTGGTGACCAAATATTTGACCAAAAAGGGGAAATTCTATAGGAGAGGACAATTTGTAGAACACAATGGTGATTTTAGAAAAGTTAGACTGGGCTCGGTGGCTCAGCCTGTAATCCCAGGCTGAGGTGAGCGGACTGCCTGAGCCTGGGGGTTCAAGACCAGGCTGGGCAACTTGGCGAGACCTCATCTCTACAATAAATCAAAAATTAGCTGGGTGTGGTAGCACACACTTGTAGTTCCTGCTACTTGGAAGGCTGAGGTGGAAGGATCATTGGAGCCTAGCAGGTCGATGCTGGGGTGGTCTTGAGTGTGCCCCTGTACTCCAGCCTGGGTGACAGAATGAGACTCCAACTCAAAAAAAAAAAAAAGCAAAGGGTCATGTGCTGACTGTGGACAGCAACTGTATTTATGGGTCAGAATGAAGTCACCGTAGAGAGAGAAAAAGACAAATGGTAGAACTAGTTAGGTGTCATGGGGCCTTTGGAGAAATATGTCCATGGTCTTATGATTTCTGGCTCAAATAAAAAGGCTATGTTCAAAAACAGAAAGAGTCAGGCCAAAACTTCAGTGTTTTTTAATGATAAAAATCTTACTAAACCAAACTTTTATAAATATAAAAAAATTAAATACAGTTTCATCTGAACTCACAAAGACAAATCCTACTCTAAATAGTAAGTACAAACTACTGTATGTCATATACAAATTATTCCATACTGGAGATAGCAGATTTGGTTTGATCCAAATTCAATTTCTTTTAAAGTAGCCTCTTTCCAAATATTGTCCTTATGCAACATTTAATTTTTCTGCTTGTTGTACATTATTTCAATGACACACCTAGTTTTTGCTTTTCTAGGCACTGTTCCCCACATTTTTAAGGCACATTTTATTTCACAGTGCAACTGAGACTAGCTTTTGGCCTATTAAGCTACTAGGAAGATATGCCCCTAGGAAGAACATCATTTATGCCATTGTGTCCCTCCTTGAACTCATCAGCTATTCAAATTTAGAATGAGGTATAGCAGTTTGGTTCTGTCTGAAACAAGTACCAAACTGAAATTCAGAAGGCTAGACAATATATTCTGAGTTTTGCTACCAATTTTAAATATCGCTAAAGCACTCAAGAGTGAGGTTAATGAGCAAAATTAAAAGATCAGAAGCAGATCCAATTACATTTTCTCTTTTATAAGCCTAAGAGCATTGTGGTGTGTTTCAGAGCTGCTTCCTCTACAAATTCTGCATCCACATTGTCATGTCCTTCAAAAGTATACAGAGCTGGAAAAAAAAGGGTTGGGGGAGAAACAGTTACCATGGAACCATGAAATATTTATAACTGTGCCCACAACTCACTGAAATTCTAAGTATTGTATATTTTAGTAAAACATATTACTCTGAGAATGTGGTGTTAAAATGTGTTAAGCTTTAACACAGAGAAAAAGAATTTGCATCAACCAAACAAGCTTTAAACCCCTTTAAGTCTTTTTAAAATTTCAAAGGTGATTATTTCTTTGATAATTTACTCACTCTTAAATGCTTTAGCGATATTTAAAATTGGTAGCAAAACTCAGAATATATTAGCCATCTGAATTTCAGTTTGGTACTTGTTAAGACAGAACCAAACTGCTGTACCTCGTTCTAAATTTGAATCGTAGTAGTAAGTTGTGCACTGCTAATGAAAATCAGTTGCAATAAGGACCTACTTGTAAGTAAAAGTATTTTAGAAAGAAAACAGTTCACAGAAATGAATAGGGAATGACTGATGTGTCACAGGGAAAGCAGGAAATCCCGGCGAATAGAGGAGTGAATACCTTGACTGGAGGACTCAATATCTGTCAGAATTTCGATGAAGTAGTTTAGAGGCAGAAATTCTATGCTGAATGAGGACTTGTCAACCATAGCATTCCGCGGCTAAAACGGAAACCACTTCTGGAATAAACTGATTCTCCACAACAAGCACAGATTTTTTTTTTATATAGAGAGAGATGTGGGGTACAAGTCAGGATTAGCTACAGAAGTGGGATGCATGCAGGTGAAGTTTGGGCCTCCAACTGGTCCTCACTTCCCCTGGTTTAGGACCAGGTACCCTTTTTTGTTGTTACATGCCCTCCCCCTTGGCCCCTTCCTTCCTTCCCTGGCAGTGTCCAGTGACTGCTGATCCCCCCCCCTTGTGCTAATGTGATTAATGTTCGGGTCCCACTTATGAATGAGAACATGCAGTATTCAGTTCTTTGACTCTGAACAAGCATACATTTAAATAAAATGATAAGAACTGCAATTGCTATCATTTGCTTATGTTGAAATGGGTATATAGGATTCAAACAACATTAGTTGGCTGCGCTTTCACAGACTCACCTGTTTCTTATAGTTCTGAAGTAGTCGTGACACGTGGTTTCGCGAAATGATGTTAGAACTCATAGGATGATCCCAGAGTCTACAGATCTTCTGACCGATAAGCTATTATGCAAATTAAAAATATGTAGAGGAAAACATATCTCACACTGCATTAAATAAACATACCTTACATCTATTCATAACTTTAAAAGTATTATTCCAAAGTAGCTAGTCTAACAGATAGACCCTTCATGATTGAGGACCCTTGGAACAAGGCCACGTTCCTACAAGGTATGCTTCTGAATTTTGAATAAACATTCCCTCAAATGTTGCCTTGAGGAAAGTAGTTTATATGTTGATGTTGCCAAATTCTTTTTTCTGAAGTGGAGTTTATCTACTGCTCTTCAACACTGGAGATGGGCACATCAACTCTAAATGATGTTTTGGGAACTGAAAGGGTGTTTCATTTATATCATGTTTATATCAACTTCTCTGCCACTGTCTTGCCTAGAAAATTTTAATTCCTGAGAGTATAGGGCAAAAAAAAAAATCTAATTTGAAGTCCAAACTAAATGTTCAACAGTGTTCCCCAGAGAGCTCTAGCTCTGGAAAATATGCTGTGTTTTCTATTCTTGCCTTTGCTAAAGTAAGTCTTGAGGAGGAAGGGCTGTTAAGAGCAAGCAGATCAGGTCCAGAAGGCAAAGAACATTCCTTTGTGGGAGGACACTGCCAGAGGTGCAAGTGCTCCAGGTATGTAAACAGTGGACAGAGCTGGCCAAGGCTCTTAAGGTCAGGAAGTTTCTGAGTGAGAAGCTCAGAAGACCTTGCAATGGTATTTCTTATTTTCATAGTATTTCTGAATCTCCCCCACCAAAAAAAAAGGAGTGCTTTTATAACTTTCCCTCATGTTTCTCATTCTTCCTTTGACCTGGGAATGTTTTCCTTCTGTGGTAGAAATGCCAGTTCCTGAACCTTCTGACCTCACCTGTATTTAAATTTCTTATCAGTTTAAATACCAGAGCATATGTTTCCCCTCCTCTCCCTCTCAGATTCAGATATAAATATTAGAGTGGTTCCTAAGAGGAGGAAAGGGCTAAATGTTCTCACTGGGCTGTGCCAAGGCTAAGCTAGAGGAGCGAGAACTTTGTAGGCCCAGTGGGAAGCAGCTGACAGCGGGGTGGAGACGGATGGGATTTCTTGGAAAAAGTAGAAAAGTGAAACAGTTTAATTGACTTTAACCCAAAACAAGTAAATGCTCTTCTTGCAAGAAGAAAGTGGAGGAGGATCATGCCAAGGCTTAGGGAGAAAATAAAATATAACTCAGGATTACCGGAGGAAGCCGTACGATGATGCTGAATTTTAGTTTTTCATTTCTTTCTGTACTGTCCAGATCTGCAAGAAGGTTAGAAATTGGCAAACAAAACAGAAATATTCATTTTAACACCTCAGCAAGTATTCATACTTGAGTGTTTCATCCTGATAATATATATTCCAACCTTGTATTCTCAAGCTAATCTAACAAACCTTTGAAAAGTTTACTTTGCAATTCTCTGAATGAAAAAGAACTTTTTAATAACAGGCTCCCAGGCGCAAATCAACTTAACTGACTAACTTAAAATAGAAGATACCTTGAGGAATGGCAAATGCTTTAACAAAGCTCATCTATTACAATATCATAATTGAATAATTTATGTGAATGATTGCACTGAAGACCTTTAAGTTTAAATTTGCATAAGCACTGCATCTAATTTTTCTTGCATTTCAAGTCCGAACTTTGTGATGACAGAGTCAATCAGCTAAAAATAAGCCATTACATGACAATTTCTTGAGAAACAAGCCTACGTAGTCTCCGAAGCTCAGTGCCCTCATGCACAAAAAAGGAATCTAATAGTTGTATGTGGATTGAAAAATCCCTTGAGGCCTCTTGGAGGGCACTTTCAGTTGGCCCAAAGGATGGTTATGGGAAATGAAATGTGCTCACAAGACCAGCTGCATCATTTGTGGAGCCCAGTGCAAAAGGAACATGAGGAGGCCCTTGGTCAAATATTATTAAAAATTTGAAGATTGAATGCAGAACATTAAAACAAACATGGGACCCTTCTGAGTACAGCCAGCCCTTTGTGACTGCAGAGGTCACACACCTAGGAAGTCAGCCCTGGTGGTGCTCAGGCTGGGACTAACACTCAGGGCTCTTACCTTTCATGAGTCTTGTGACGGCTGTTTCGGTGAGAAGCAACACTCCATTATCAATGTAATGCAGGAAGTTATGCAGAGGGAGACAGCGGACCCCAAGGATGGTGTGCAGAGTATGAAAACCTAGGATGAGAGATCCAGGAGGGTAAACACAATTAGCCAGCATATCCAGCATTCCAGAGGGATAGATTGGATCATGTTAATAAAGCCCTTCACTCAGTGCTTGGTACCAGGAACCAACTAAATTTCTTGAAAACAAGGTCTAAGTTTCCTTCTTTGTATTATCACAACTAAATATTATACTGGGTTTATACTAAGTTCCCAGTAGGTATATATTCCCTTTTCTTTGAGTCCCTTTCTAGAGGGAAAAAAAAAAGAGCAAAGCCTGCTCAATTAAAAACAGTTTTACTAGGCTGGGCCAGGTGGCTCACACCTATAATTCCAACACTTTGGGAGGCCAAGGTGGGGGGATTTCTTGAGTCCAGGAGTTCAAGACCAGCCTAGGCATAGTGTCCACACACACACACACCCAAATTAGCTAGGCATGGTGGTGCACACCTGCAGTGCCAGCTACTTGTGGTGCTGAGGCAGAAGGATTGCCTGAGACCAGAAAGTTGAGGCTTCTGTGAGCCATGATCACCACTGTATTGCAGCCCGGGGAACAGAGACTCCAACTCAAAAAAAGTTATACAGTTTAATAAGTTTGTAACTCTATGGTAAGATAGTAAAAAAGAACAGAAACACTTCAAACTCAAAATTGTTGGGACAGAGACCATTTTGCTGAAGGGAAAAAAATTGGGGCCAAAAGGGAAGGAACAGTTTATATGCCTGATCTCTGGTTATGCCTTAGAGAAAGGCTTTTGGAGTCTACTTGGACTAAATTGTAGAAAATAAAGAGAATTCAAATGATATGGCCAGATAGCAAATCTATAGGAATTCAAAAGAGAGGCAGGCACTCTCTTGAGCCTAAGTGTCATGGAGAGGGCTGCCTACCCAAACCCAGAGCTCTCAGTACACTGACAATGACAAAAGATAAAAGCAAGCATGGGAGAAGATATCAGACCAGGAGAGAATCAGAAAAGCATTCTCAGAAGTTTTAGGGAAGTTTTGCAGGGTAAGTTCAATTCCTGAGTGGAACTGAGACAAGAGAACACACTGAGTGGAGATGGTAGAGGTTCAGCATGAGCAGACCTAGGCTAGATCCTGCTGTGTTATTTATCAGTTGCAGGTAACTAAGCCTCCATTTCCTCATCTCTAAAATGGAACCACCAGGCTGTTCTGAGAACTAGAACCAGGTCTATAAAGAGCCCAAAACATGGCATAATCAACAAGTGCTAGTACTGGACATGTACTGAGGCCTTCCATTTGTGCACTTGCTCATTTGAGCTTAATACAAAACTATGGAGTGGGAACTCCTAGATTCTCATTTCACAGATGGGGAAACTGAGATTCAAGGTGCTAAGGAGATTAGGAGTATATAAATAGGAAAAAAAAAAAAAGAAGAAGAAGAAGAAGAAAAGGAGCTGCCAAGAATTATATAAATCATAAGTAGCGAGCTGAAATCTGAATGCAGGTGGTGGGGTCTTAACCTAGCCTTTTAACCATGACATCATTCTGCCCCAATAACTGGCAGCTGTGTTGATACAACAATATGAACAGAGGCCCAAAGGTAAGAAAAATGGAACGTATCCAGAAAACCTCCAGTGATACAGTTGAGTTAGAACCTTAAATGATAGGAAATATTTAAGAGGAAAGGTCAAGTTATTCAGCAAATCCCTTCCATACACTGGGCAAGGAGCTGGGGGATACAAAAATGGGCACCTCAGGCACCACTGCTGCCCCATACATCAAATACCACCAAAATAAACATTTTAAAAATGTGATCAGTTCTGTGCTATGAGTGTATGTGACAGGGTTTGAATGCTGAATGACAGCAAGAAATTTATTCATAGGAGACTTTGGGGAGGCACTGAAAGCTTTTGAGGACAGAAAGGGAACTTGAGTTTACTTTTATAATATTAATATGGCGACAGGTAAAGAATGGACTGGAGTAAGAATCTGCCACAGGAGGCAGGAAGACCTGTAGGGAGGCTATTGCCTGAACAGGTACAAGTGGTAATAGAGGCACTAACAGTAAACAAGGAGGGAAGGAGTCAGAGAGGCAATGGTAACAGGCTTGGCAACTAACTGAATGTGGGAAGGATGGGAAGAGTCATAGCCTACTCCTAGAAGTGTACACAGCAAAGGAATGATGCCCAATGAGCAGGGGCTTGAATTCACAGAAATTATGGAATTTTCTCTCTAGACACCATAAATCATGAGCAGTGGAACAGTCCAAAGTTAGGGTAACATCAAGGGTCAGATGAAGTGCAGGCTCTGCCCACAAGTAGATGTTAATGGGCTGACAACAGAATGAGGTTCCTTGAGTCCAAAAGACAAAAAAAAATCACAATTTTACCAGCAATCAACAACATGAGGATTTTCAAATGAATTTGGAAATTCTTCCCAAAACTAAGAAAAGTTACAAAATACTTCTGAAGGAAAGGCTATGTTAGGTTATTGATCAGATTGATTTTCTGGATTCCAAATTGCCTCTCCAGCGCTGTGTCCTAAAGATCCCTGATGACCCTTCATTCTATATCCCTAGGGTACAATCCCAAGCTCAGTGGCCTGTCTTGGCCTCCTCTCTGTATGTCAGTTCTGAGCACCAGCAAATTGGCTACATATAACTAGGCATCATTTCCATCCAGCTTTAGTCATCATCCTGCAGGATTCCTGGCCTCCCTTAGCCAGTAAAGGGAACAGAGGTCATTTTTAAGCAGAACATGCCCTCACTCTAAACCATGACTTCCTTTCTGCAGTCCTCATGACCTTCTCTTCAACCAATTCAAATTACAAGTCTCCGACACTAGGAACTCAAATAGTAGACTCGGAAAGCAAATACACTTACACATAACACATATAAACACTGAATTTATACACACATACGTATACACACAACACACACAACAAATTACCCAGTGTCACCTCACCTCGCTATTTCCATGACACATGAGGGAAAAAAGCATTTAAGAGCAAAAGGGAGAAAAACCTACCTGTGGACACAAGCTATTAGGTCGCCTCATAATAATTCTCAATCACTATGGATAACATTTGTCTATGTTTTTTCCCACATCCCTGAGAAGGAATGTGAGTTCTATAAAAAAATGGATTTCTATGATTTTCCAGACATAATAACATTCCCAGTCCATTTAATTTCTTTTTCTTTTTTTTTTTTTTTTTTTGAGTTGGAGTCCCACTCTGTCGCCCAGGCTGGAGTTCAGTGGCACACTCCCAGCCACTGCAGCCTCGACCTGTTGGGCTCCAGCGATCTTTCCACCTCAGCCTTCTAAGTAGCTGGAACTACAGGTGTGCACTACCATGCCCAGCTGATTTTTTGATTTTATTGTAGAGACAGGGTCTCACCATGTTGCCCAGGCTGATCTCGAACCCGCGGGCAAAGGCAATCCTCTCACCTCAGCTAAATTTACTTTTAAAAAGAGCTTGAATATCCATGATAAACAAATCTGAAACTGTCAATTTATTCCCCTACCAAATCTTTGTGTTAATGACACATACTGAGAATTTAAGCCAGAAGGCCATATATAGTTTTCATGAAGTCCCTTCACTCTTATAAGAGGGTACCTTACAATTCAAATTCCCCTGGGATCATTTTAAACCATCCATTCCTCTCATGAATGGTCACTTTCAAATCCCTATAAAGTAAAAAGGGAAACTCATTGTGTACCTCCACTACAAACAGATTTTATGAAATAAAGTGTATGAATGGAGGAAGCATGATGGATTCCAAACTGTATCAGATCAACCACAAATGCAGAGAAACTGAGATACACTGGGCTTCCTTGCACCCATAAATAGCCAATGTTTCAATATCAGCTAATTTGTCTAGAATATAAAATTCAAGAGGCAGCACAGAACAGTAGTTAAAAGCACAGATTTCGGAGCTAGACTGCCTGAATTTGAACATTGGCTCTTTCACTTAATAGTCATGTGACTTTAGACAAATTACTCAACATTTCTGGTCACAGTTTCACCACTTATCAAATGGGAATAATAGTAAGTAGAATGATATGAAAGTGTCATTTTGTTGGTCAAAGCTGGTTGAATACAATTTAATAAGGTTCCATTTAAGTTTCTACCACTTAGGTTTCAATATGAAAATTAAACATGCTAATTTATGTGAAGTACACGGAACAGTACCTACCACTAAATGGGTACCAGATATGTGTTGGTACCCACGTATCACAATTTGGGAGTCCGAGGCGAGAGGATTGCCTGAGCCCGGGGGTTCGAGACCAGCCTGGGCAACTTGGTGAGACCTTGTCTCTACAACAAATCACAAAAACTAGCCAGGTGTGGTGGCGGCATGCATCTGTAGTTCCAGCTACTTAGAAGGCTGAGGCAGAAGGATCACCTAAACCCAGCAGGTCAAGGCTGTGGCAGCCATGAGCGTGCCACTGCATTCCAGCCTGGGTAACAAGAGAGAAATTCCCACTCAAAAATAAAATGAAGGAATGAATCAAAAATGAATGGATGGATATATATGAATGAATTAACTAAATAAAGCCAGCTGATTTATATTAAGTAGTAGCAGCTATCAAAAACAGCTATCAGTAGAACTTATATGCAATCATAAACCTATGCATATACAGGTAACTGAACTTCAACAAAGGCGCCAGCACACAATGGGGAAAGGATAGTCTTTTCCACAAATAATGCTGGAAAAACTGACTATCCACATACAAAATAATGAAGAGGGGCCCTTATCTTTACTATATACAAAAACTCAAAATGAATTAAAAACTTAAACAAAAGACCTGAACTTTGAAACTATTAGAATAAAATATTGGAGAAACATTTCAGGACATTCATCTGGGTAAAGATTTCTTGAGTAAGACCTCAAAAGCACAGGCAACCACAGCAAAAATTGACAAATGGGACCAGATCAATCTAAAAAACTTTTGCACAGCAAAAGAAACAATCAACAAAGTAAAGACACAGCCTACAAAATGGGAGAAACTATTTGCAAACTATCCATCTGACAAAGGAATAATCATGAGAATATATAAGGAACTCAAACAACTCTAGCCAAGAAAACCAAATAATTCAATTTTTAAATAGGCAAAAGATCTAAATAGACATTTTTCAAAAGAAGACATGCTCCACATCACTAATCATCAGGGAAATGCAAGTCAAAACCACAATAAAATAATCATCTCACCCAGTTAAATTGGCTAGTACCAAAAAGCCAGAAAAATTAGCTTGGCAAGGTGGTGCACATCTACAGTACCAGTTATTTGGGAAGGCTGAGGCAGGAGGATCATTTGAATCCAGAAGTTTGAGGTTTCAGTGAGCTATGATGCAGAAAAAGGAAAATGTTCATACACTGCTGATGAAAAGGTAAATTAGTACAGCTACTGTGGAATCAGCTTCCTCAAAACAAAAACAAATTACCATATGATCCAGCAATCTCACTGCTGGGTACATATCCAAAAGAAAGGAAATTAGAATAGCAAAGAGATATGTACACTCCCATGTTTATTTCAGCACTATTTACAGTAGACAAGATATGGAACAAACCTAAATGTGCACCAATGGATTAATGGGAAAAAAAGTGGTATATGTACACAATGGAATATTATTCAGTCATTCAGTCATAAAGAACAATTATATTCTGTCATTTGCAGCAAAAAAGGATGGAACTAGAGGGTGCTATGTGAAGCGAAATAAGCCAGGCACAGCAAGACAAGTATCACGTTTTCACTCATATTTGGGAGCTAAAAGAAAAAAAATTGACCTCAAGGTAGTGAATAAAATGATGGTTACCAACTTTGCATTCCTGGTATAAACTCCACTTGGTCATGATACATTATATTCTTTACGTATTGCTGGATTTGGTTTGTTAATATTTGTTAAGGACTTTTGGCATCTATGTTCACAAGGAATACTGATCTGTAGTTTTTTTGTTGTTTTTGTTTTTTTGTAATGTCTTTGTCTGGTTTTGGTCTTGTATAACATTATTTATTCCTTAAATATTTGATAGAATTCACCAGTGAAACGCATTTGAATCGGGAGTTTACTTTGTTGAAAGATTTTTAACTACAAATTAAAATGTTTAAATAGAAAAAAAGCAAAAATGTACGTGTGTGACTATACTGAATTTAAAAGTTTCTGCACAGCAAAGGAAACAATCAACAGAGTGAAGAGACAACATATGGAATGGAAGAAAATATTTGCAAACCACATATCTGATAAGAGGTTAATAACCAAAACATATAAGGAATCAACCTAACTGCCCATCAAGTGATCAGTAGATAATGAAAATGTGGCATAGATACACCATGGACTATGATGCAGCCATAACAAAGAATGAAATCATGTCCTCTGAAGGAACATGGGTGGAGCTGGAGATCATCATCCTGAGTAAACTGTCTCAGAAACAGAAAACCTAACACTACATGTTCTCACTCATATTTTGGAGCTAAATGGTCACAAAGATGGATATAATAGACACTGGGGACACCAATAAGGGGGAAGTGGGGAGGGGGTTAGGGTTAAGAAACTGCTTGTGGAACACAATGTTCACCATCTGGGGAATGGACCACCTGAGACCCTACTCCCCACCACTACACAATATGTCCACATAACAAATACACATATGTACCCCCTAAATCTAAAAATTTTTTTAAAAAGAAATTCTAACAACTCAATAGAAAAAAAAGTCAACTAAAAAATGGGCAAAGGACTTGAATAGACATTTCTCTAAAGACAAAGACAACGTACAAATGGCCGATAATTATATGAAAAGATGCTCAACATCAGTATTCATATTCAGGAAAATGCTAAAGAAAACTACCATGAGATATCAGCTCACACCTCTCAGGGTGGCTACTATTAAAAAAAATAAATAAGTGTTGGAAAGAATATGGAGAAACTGGACCCCTGTACACTGTTGGTAGGAATGTAAAATGGTACAGCCATTGTGAAAAACAGTACGGAGCCTCCTCAGAAAATTGAAAATAGAATTACTGTATGATCCAGTAATCCCACTTCTGGGTATCTATCCAAAAGAACTGAAATCAGGATCTTGAAGAGATGTACATCCCCATGTTTGTTACAGCATTATTCACAAGGGTCAAGATATGGAAACAACCTAAATGTCTATTGACATGTAAACGGATAAAGAAAATGTAGACTATACCATGAAGTATTATCCAGTCTTAAAAAAGAAAGACATCCTGCCACATGTGACAATATGGATGAACCTGGAGGACATTATGCTAGGTGATAGAGAGTCAAACACTGTGCGATTCCACTTACATGAGGTATCTAAAACAGTCAAACTCATAGAAACAAAAGGCAGAATGGCAGTCGCCAGGGGCTGGAAAAGGCAATTGCTGATGAATAGGTATAAAGTTTCAATTATGTTAAGCTGAGTAAGTTCTAGAGATCTGCCATACAACATTATGTCTTTCGTTAACAATACTGTGTTGTCCACTTAAAAAGTTAAGAGAGTTATCTCATGTTAAGTATTGTTATACAGTAAAAAAAAAAATTACATGTAACAAATATAAAGCAGACAGTTTTTTATAGCAAACACAAGCATATTTCTGATAAAGGATGCTGATTATATATATATCTTCCCAACTAGACTTTTATTAATCTTTAAAACCACTGCAATTCCAAGTACATTACCTGGCTATGTAATAGTTGCTTAATAGGTGTTTGTTGACTGACCAAATGAACAAATGATCAATTAAATAAATGACAATATATACATACCCCAAGGGTGTTTTAAAGCCTGAATCAGTCCTGTTTCAAATTCCTGAGCCAGACCCACTTCCTTCTGAGTATTAACCTTCAGACATCTCAGTCAGATAAACTAGGTCTGTAGGCATCAGAGAAAGAGCTCCCTACATTAATTTCACTGGTTCAAATTATCCCAGAAGGTTGCACAGAGAGCAGCCTAGGCTCGCTAAAGTCAGTAACAAGCTACGGCATGGTTTAGTAGTCAGGAGGAGAGCTGGTCAATAGAGACCAACTTCAGGGCTCATCTCTACAGTAACACCAGACACATAATTTCTCAACATAAGGTCTCGTCATTAATGTGATAATGTGCCAAATTCCAGGTTCCATGTGAAGAAGAAAGAACAAATATCTTATACCAAAAAACAAATGAGCCAAGACTTACCAGGAGGCAGAGGTAGAAATAAGCTGTTAGTAGCTTCCAAAATTCTGGTCATGATGTGAAAGACTGCAAATTCAGCAGCACTGCCGCGACTATTGCTGGACAGAATAACAAAGCAGCACTTCAGCCTAGGAATTCATCTCTAAAACGTCATGTGCCCTAAGCAGTAGCTCTGAGTACCACACATGGGGGGGATTCACACTAACCGCGAAATCCCATGACCAACAGAAAACCTAATAGGACAGTGGCCATCAACCTAATACCTAGAATCTAACCAGAGAGTAGGTCCATACACTGTAACTGAAACTCCCCTTCTTGACAGTACTGGGCCTGTGCATCCCTCCTCCTTATCAGCCATGTGCCAAGGAAAGAGGATTGGTGAAGAGCAGGGGCATATCTTAGTGTATAACTAAGATACATGGCTTGGGACTGGTGAAACTTCTCTAGAACTAGTAAGTCCCAAAAGGGCTTCACTAAAACAGGCAGCAATCAGAGTGAGAAGTACGTGCGTACAGGGGGAGAACGCAGGAATGAAGATTATGCTTCCTCCAACTGGTTTCCAGTATGCGGCAAATGAGATCCAGCTACAAGGTAAAGACAGTCCGTTAACCATTACTCTACTCTTTCCCTCAAAGGCCCTCCGCTCTCCCTCCACAGATCAGACAAGCACATCCAGGACAAGCACAGTCAGGACATTCAGGCTGTGCCCAGACACACAACCTCTCAGAGGCACTAGAATCCAAGATGGAAAGATTGAAAATGTGCATCAGAGCCTAACAGAGCATCCTCTGTCTGTCTGTCTGTGCGGGCAGTGCCCAGCTGAGCTTCCCCAGCCTGGCTAGTTGGCCCTACCATTCACACTTACAGACCCTCATCCATCAGTGAAGGTCAAGTACCACTGAGCTTGCTTGAGCCCTGTTATACTGCAAGAGTCAAGAGCCGACATTCAGAAGAAAGAAAACTCAGAATAGAAGGAGGTCATGAGTGTGAGCTGTGGCATAAGATTGGCATCAAGTCCAGATTCAGTATTTTAGTAGTTATGTAACCCTGTGCAAGTTACCTATTCTCTCCAAATCTTAGTGTTCTCATCTATAAAATGAGGGGAAATCCTTAATAGGGTTGTTGCACAAATTAGTTAGCACACTGACTAGAACATAATTGCCCATAATCTCTGTTGTAGAGCTTTATCCAGAAACCCATTCTAAGTTTGCAAAAAGTGTGTCAGCAGTAGGGCAGTTTCCATGAGAACTGTTACCAGCTGTGAATCCATGCATTGTACATGTGGGCTAAGAACAAGAGGCAAAGCAGAAAGGGTCCCCCACAGACTCATAGGTAAGCATCATCCTTAATGACACAGATTCACAATTTTTCTCTGACTGAAAACAAGTATGTTAACATGTGACCAATTTAACCGGGTTCTGCAGCAACTTCCTTGGATATGTTTTAGAAAAACTGCCCAGGTTCCTAAAAGACCTAAAAATCTACCTTCCTCCGACCCAGCGATCCTCCTTCTGGGAATATACCTGGAAGAACTCAAATCACTCTATAAAAAAGATACCTGCATATGCATGCTTATTGCAGCACTATACACAATAGCAAAAACAGGGAACCAACCATGCTGCCCACTGAAACTGGACTGGATTAAAAAAAAATGTGGTACATACACATGATGGAATATTATGCAGCCATAAGGAAAGAAAAAATTATGGACTTCACAGCAACTTGGATGGATTTCGAGTCTATTATACTCAGTGATCTATCACAGAAACAAAGATCTGAGTACCACATGTTCTCACTCATAAGTGAACCTTTAACATTTATCCTAATACTATTAGAAAGAGATTGGCAGTAATGGGACACTGCCGGGGAAGGGGGAGGCACACAACATCAGTAAGGGTACCCGATCTCCAACCAGGCAAAGTGGGGACCAGAGGAAGGCCCAAACGTTACCTGTATGATGACCACTTATGTACCTAACCCTGAATTGTACCCCACGTCTTTAAAATAAAAAAAAAAAAGAAAGACTGCCCAGCCACTCTCCTTGGAAGGGAGTAGGAGGCGTAGCTGTTGCTGCTGGGCAGGGCCAGGAAGATTTGGCCTCAACCAAACTCAATCTAGTTGCTGAGTCAGAAGGTCAGAGGCATGGAGTTTTCTGAGACTATACATGTTTAATTTCTGGGCCTACTGGTTCTAGGAGTTGTTAACACAAACTAATGTTAAAACTTTTATGTGGTCAATTATGGAGAAAAATGATGTTTAAATGGAAACTCTTGCCGGACCCGGTGGCTCAGCCTGTAATCCCAGCACTTTGGGAGGCTGAGGTGAGAGGATTGCCTGAGTCAGCGGGTTCGAGACCTGCCTGGGCAACTTGGCGAGACCTCATCTCTACAATAAATCAAAAAATTAGCCGGGCGTGGTAGTGCGTGCCTGTAGTTCCAGCTACTTGGAAAGCTGAGGCAGAAGGATTGCTGGAGCCCAGCAGGTCGAGGCTGCAGTGGCCGGGAGTGGCCACTGCACTCCAGTCTGGGTGATAGAGTGAGACTCCAACTCAAAAAAAAAAAGGAAACTCTTCTTAACATTTTGGAAGGTAAGATTTAAAGTCAACAGAAAGAAAGTTGATATGTGGGTGTGTTAAATAATCATGTATTGTAAGTTTCAAAACAAAGAAAGCAAGTTCATATCAACATGGGAAGATCAGTAACACATCATAAAGTAAGATCCTTGGTACGGACAGTTCTACTGAGGAGATTTAAGATTCAATGCCCTGATTGTAAATATCAATATTTAAGAATACCAATCTCTTCTAATATATTAAAAACTATGAAACTCAAACTTTACTATAGAAATTCACATATATTAAGAGATTCAAATGATTGCAATAAAGGCAGAAAACTTTAAAATTAAACACAAAGTGATTAGATCAGGGTTATATCTAATACACTTAACTATCTTCCAGATTTCAACAGAAAAATATGTGTTAGCACACTGGCTCATTCGCATACTGGTCTTGTCCAAACTTAGAGAAATAATGGAGTGTATTTTCTCTTTCTGTGTAAACGGTTTTTAAAATTTGTTAAACATATTATTTCCAGATTCTAAGCAGGACCAGGCTTCAACTCTAAATGCTTTCTGAAAGACTCAAAACAGCCTTAAAATTATATCTAGTCACATCACTTCTATATATGCATAGAATGGTATTACTAATTTGGATCATACAATTTCAATAAGTGGCTACCAGGTAATAAATTGCTAATTTCATCAGTAAATTCTAATGTGGTATTATTTATACACTGAGTTGGAATCTGGTTTAGTTGTGCTATTAGAACTAATTAAGAACTGAAGTTCAAGTTCTCTCATGTCCTTAAACCTCCATGTACAGAAAGCATTACTTAATGTTTAATAAGGAGCTGGAAGTTGCCAATGAGATGTCAACACTTGGCAATATACTATATGCACTGCCCTACACTTGCATGAATGTATAGTTGCCATTTGAAGGAAGACAATTTTAAATCACTTTCAAAACCAAGTTAGCTTTCTTTATGGTTCTTATTTCCCTTGCCTTAATCTACAGCAGTAAATATGCTGATATGAGAATGGGAGAGCTCAAAAAACCTAATATGAAAAACACACAAACAGGTTCACTGAACCACATTCTAAGAATTATATACAGAGGATGAGGAATGTGGATTGAGGTATGAGGAGAAATAAAAACAAGACCAACCAGTTTTGAAATGTAGTCCAGAACCATCTGTTCAATTTTCTTCTTTTCTACACCCTGTAAGTGTCTCATAAGATGGCCTTTTAGCTCAGACACCATCTGAAAATAAAATATGCATTAGATAAGTTACAACCTACCTCCTCCCATCTGTAACTGGTTTGAATTAGATCCACTTATTAACATTCTTTATCAATATAAAAAATACTGGATCTGAAGATCCCACCAACAGAAACATAGAACTCTCAACATTTCTCTGGTGAGGATAAATCAGGGACCTCCTGAAATTTTCCTCAGGAGGAACTACGTATGATTTACCCAAAGCCAGTGAACAACTGAGAGTCAGGCTCTGGCCCTAACAAGAATCCTCCAAAGAAGCCGGTGGAAGTCATCTACGTAGAAGTCAAAGGCTTTGGAATCTACCAAAGGATTAAAACCTACTGCTCCTGGAACCCTGGGGGATTAACAGGAACCACTCTACACATGGAATGTCTGTGCTAATGGGGCAACAATTTTGGGTGTTTAAAAGGACAGAGGTGGGGGCACACCTCATCAATAAGGGTACCTGCATAATGAACATTTGTATACCTAACCCCACATGTTTAAAATAAATAAAATAAAATAATAAAAGGACAGAGGCAGGAGTAAAAAGGAAATGCATCAGGTACTTCCCTCTGCACAGTGGCCATAGACACTCAATCCCTGGTCACACAAAAGTAATGAAATATACATTCTGGCACCTCCAAACAGGCTTGTTTCTATTTCTGCTATTTTTGGTCATCCTTGGGCCTCCTCAATCAGTAGTTAGCATTCCCAGCTCTCCTCACTTTTTTGCTTTTCTTTCCTCCTTCCTACTCCTTCCTTCTCCTCTTCCTCCTCTTCCTCCTTCTTCTCCTCCTCTTCCTCTTCTCCCTTTTGCCTAGATGCCCTACTTAGCAAGAGGCCATCCTGGCTAGAGAGATCTCTGTACCAATAAGCAGCCCACAGAAACTGTACAACTGACATGATACATGCACATATCGTCTACGTTAGCAAATTCATATATACCACAGCCCGAGTAAAGCCTAGCCGGTGGCCTTCAGGGCCAAGACACAGTGGTATCTCAATTCAATTGAGTCTCTTACATGTGCTAGTTAATTTGGCTTGAAAATAAATTCTTTTCTGTTTAAGAAATAGTGTATACTTTTTTGTGCTTTTCCATTTTTCTACAATAACCATAAGGATTAAAATTAAAATAACCCATAATCCTACAAACTACATTAACATATGGGGTTTTTTCTTTCCTGGTGTGTATGACCATTCTAATGTTTTGTAATCTATTTTTTTCATATAAATATCCTTAACCACATTCATTTTAATGGCTGCATAGTAATTTTACAAAAGTACTATAATTGCGTATTCACTTCTTGTACTATTGCTAATAATATCGCCCCAAAAAAATCTTTATATAAAGGTTGTTTGCCATATCCTCAATTATTTTGTCAGAGCAAATTCCTAGGAATAGAATTTGTTGGGTCACATACTTCAGATTTGCACTGTCAAATGCCTTCCACTGGGATTATACTAATTTTCAAGTGAATTTCATGAGGCCAGTTCCCTGTATCCTGAACTTTGCTGGTATGGTTTTAAATCTTTGCCAATTTGACAAGCAAAAACCCAAACCCAAAACCAAAAAACCACTTGTGCTGTCTGTCATGATTTTTTTTTTTTTTTTTTTTTTTTTGAGTTGGAGTCTCACTCTGTCGCCCAGACCTGTAGCCTCCACCTGCTGGGCTCCGGAGGTCCTTCCACCTCAGCCTTCCAAGCAGCTGGAACTACAGGTGCGGGCTACCACACCCAGCTAATTTTTTATTTACTGTAGAGATGCGGTCTCACCAAGTTGCCCAGACAGGTCTCGAACCCGCGGGCTCAGGCAATCCACTCACCTCGGCCTCCCAAAGCACTGGGATTACAGACTGAGCCACAGAGCCCAGCTATCTGTCATGATTATAGCAATACTGAACTTCTCCCTTACTCTAGACTTTTTGGCCATTTACTTTTGAGGATTGACCAGAGCCTTTTGTCCATACCCTTCTGATATATTGTTTTCTTACTGATTTGTAAACTTCACTTACATACTAAATGTTCATCACTTGTTGCATATGTTGCAAATTTATTTTTCAATTTTATTGTTTGCCTTTTTATTTTTATATTTATGTTTTAAGTGTTCATTCAGTCAAATCTGTCTTCTCCTATCTGTCTCTGGTCAATAATATATTTTAAATGCCTTCTCTATTTTGGTATTATTTAACTACTCATTTATTTTATCTAAATTCTTTCACACAGTTTAATTTTTTATATTAAACTCCTTAATCCATCTGATATTACTTTTGGTTTATGATATAAAATGGTAGTACTTGGAGTGGGAGGAATGTGACTTAATTTTCTTTTCCAAATAGTTAACCATTGACCAATTGATTAAAAATTCTTTATTTCTACATTGGTTTTAAATATCTCACTTATTACACACTAAAGATTCAAATTTAAACTAGAATCGACTGCCTGTCCTTTGTATATGCATCATGTTGTTTCTATTATTGTAGATCAGCAACACATTTAGAGATCTGCTAATGCCAGTCCCACTCCTCTCCACCTTGTCAAATGAGTTTCTTAGTCAATTGAGAAATTTTGCTGGCTTTTTGGTAATTTTATTAAACTTAGTCACCAAGAATTGGAAATTGAATATTGTTTTCTATTATCTTTTCTAACTTGTTTAATTCTAACCAAAAAGAAAATACCTGTAGGGAATCACTAGCTTACTAAGTTACTCTTTATTATTTTACATTTTCCTAGTTGATTATGTTTGTTGCATTAGAAAATCATAGTATCTTCTTTTACTTTGGTTTCTTATTACATTGGCTACAATTTTCAGAACAATATAAAATTATAATAAAACCAGCAAAGATTTGCAAACCTTAAAGATTTCTGGTTTTTACAGCAATGCCCCCAGCATTCCATTCAGAAGGATATTGACTATTAGTATTAAATGATTCTTTGTCTTACTGATTAGTATGTTCCAGGAGTAGAATTTGCCTATTATCATCTTTTAGCACCTATAGAGATTATCTTTTTTTCTTTTTTGCCCTTGTAATATAATAAATTACATTAGTATATTTCCTAATGTTAAGCCTTCCTGGAAAGAACTCCACTTGAACATGTTATATTTTCAAGAGCCCATTGGAAAGAATTTTAATTAGACTTGTGGTATCTCTACTCATAATTAAAAGTAGTATTTATCAGCCTTTGGTTTTAAAGTTATGCTGGCTTTTTAATTGAGACCCTTTCTATCGTCTTTCAAAAAATACTTTATATACCATGAGAATGATCTGGTTCTTGAGTTTGAAAGAACTAACATTAATAACTTGGGATCTTTTTTGGTAATAACCTTTGGCCTTTTTTTCCAAATTATTTTATGGTTATTGAGCTTTAGCTTTTCTAATTCTTCTTGGGTCAAGTTTGGTCATTTCTACTTGCCAAGAAAACTGTTTATCTGGAATTTTGAAGGTTATAAATATAGATTTATACATATTCTTCTCATATTTTAAAACTTGCCATATCTAAAGCAATAGATTATCCCATTCTTAAATCCACATGGTATTAAAAATATTTTATTGGGCCTTCCAGATGTCTCTTTAATCAATTTTTTGCATTAGACAATTTTTTATTTATTTACCAATTCTGTTCTTCCATTAATTTGTTCTGATTTATATTTCTTTGGTCATTCTAGTAGTAAAACTTCTTGAGGAAAACTACTTTGTTCTGCTGTATTTTAAACCCAATACAAAAGCTACAAAGACAGTGCTCTTCCCTTTTTAAAAAACACTCTTAAAATAATGTGGTACAACCGGGCTCGGTGGCTCAGCCTGTAATCCCGCGCCTTTGGGAGGCTGAGGTGAGTGGATTGCCTGAGCCCGCAGGTTCGAGACCCACCTGGGCAGCGAGACCTCATCTCTACAATAAATCAAAAAATCAGCCGGGCGTGGTAGCGCATGCCTGTAATTCCGGCTACTTGGAAGGCTGAGGCGGAAGGATCGCTGGAGCCCAGCAGGTCGAGGCTGCGGTGGCTGGGAATGGCCACTGCACTCCAGTCTGGGCGACAGAGTGAGACTCCAACTCAAAAAAAAAAAAAAAATGTGGTACATATACACAATGAAATATTATGCAGCCATAAAGAGGGACAAATATATGGACTTTGTAGCAAATTGGATGGACTTGGAGTGATTTATCACAGAAACAAAGAACTGAGTTTCATATGTTCTCACTCATAAGGTGACCTTGAACAATTGTAATGCTATAAGAAAGTGATTGGCAGTAGTGGAAAACTGTCAAGGGAGGGGGGGTGGGACTGGCAGTTGAAGGAAACTGCTAGGGAAGGGGAGGCACACCTCATCAATAAGGGTACCTGCATGATCAATGTTTGTATACCTAACCCTGAATTGTACCCCACATCTTTATAATAAATAAATAAATAAGTAAATAAACACTCTTAGCACTATGCATTCCTTATCATGATTTGTAATCGTGTATTTATTGGTGTAATCGATTAATGTACATCTCCTCTACTCAACTACATATTCCAAGAGGGCAGAAATCATACATGTGTTTCTACCATTGGATGTACATGGTCTGCAGTGGCTGGCAACAACTATTTGTTGAAAGAATGAATGAAAAATAAAATCAGAATGAGAAATACAATCTAGCCCTTTCCTGTCTTCTTGGGGTCCATGTGTGCCAGCACCTACGAGCCCACACACCACTTACCAGTCCCATAAGCAGCCTCTGGCGGTTGTCTTCCTCCTGCAAGAGGGGAGTTAATCTCGGCTCTGAAATTAAACAGAGGAATAGTTCTGTTTAATAGCTCTAAATAGTTTTCTGGAAATAGCTTAGAAGAAAACAGGATCAGCCTGGGTTTCCCTCCACTGAGTCACTGGGAAAACATAACACTTCCCTGATAGGATGAAAATGTTTCATTAGCTAAGTGTGATCTAGCTAGTGACAAGCTGAACTTATCACTCAGGTGATGCACAAAGAGCCCTGTGAGACAGAGAGAGGGAAAGACCAAGAAATGAAGAAAACAACAAACACATTCTCCAAACCAACAGGTTCTAGCTTTGATTTCTCTTCAACACTAAAATTCACCACTGTCTAAGAAGCCCTGCTCCACTGAAGACAGAGAAACTTGGACTCTCTCTTAACCCTAAGGGGGCCATAAATCGAGGGACGGGCTCAGTGAAGGACTACACGACTCCCTTCTACTTTCTGACCCTTGTTGCTCAGTGAGTTCCAGAATTACTGACCTGAGGGAACCAGTTACTTACTGTGGCAGATAATAATAACTGGCACAAATGTTCAGACAAAAAAGGTGGCTAGATTAAGAGGGAGAGTGATATGTTAGGTTAAATGACACAGCACTTTCTCCAGCTTGATTTGCCCTTCACTGGCAAAAGCGGAGGAGCAGGCACACCCAGTCTTGCTAGAAGATCTGCCCTGATGCTCTCCTAATACCTTTGTGCTCTGTTCTTCCTCTCCTGAAACACTTGAGGCCCAGCGTCAAGCAAGAGGGCAGTTCCCCTGCTCAGTGAGCTAAGAACTTCCTCTTGGGTGGAGAGGGTAGCATGGATACCTCTTGACCCCTTGGAATAAATCTTACCTGGATCCCATACAACTCTCATGATTAACATGAAACAATTAAAAATGTGAACCCAGTAGCCCTGCATTTCACAGAATGTTCTGTTTCAAGCAGTGACAGCATTCTTTACAGGGAAGTAGTAGAAGCAAAGCACGCACAAGGAAGGGGAAGAGTTTTATCAAGTGCATTAGGAGAGACTGACTGGTAACAGGACGGAATAGTCCTGAGCCATGGGGCAGCTCTGTAAGCAAGGCAGGAGGGGTGGACATGGCAGACACCTCGACCAGACCAGTAACATTCCCCATATTGCAAAACCCCTAGCAATGTGAAGAGGGTATGCCTGAGTCACACACATTCATGCCCCTATCTGGCAGGGCAGAGCCCCCATCTTCACTGATGGCCTAGTAACACAAAGGCTGGTTCTTCCCAGGCTGTGCAGTGAACCCAGGTTCTGTCAGCTGGGGCTGGACCACAAGTTCACTGTCAAAGTTCACTGGGCTGCTCACTATGTTCACTATGGCAGGATGTGTGGCAATGTACTGCATAAAATAATTTCCATTAGGGTCACCCAGCATATACTCAAAACACCCATGCCCATACAATAGGAGTGGGATATAAAAACAACAGCTTGGCTGGCGCCGTGGCTCACACCTGTTATCCTGCACTTTGAGAGGCAGAGGCAAGAGGACTGCCTGAGCCCAGGGATTCAAGACCAGCCTGGGTAACTTGTAAAGACTTTGCCTCTACAATTAAAAAAAAATTAGCCAGGTGTGATGGCACATGCCTGTAGCTCCAGCTACTTAGAAGGCTGAGGTGGAAGATCACCTGAGCCCAGGAGGTCGAGGCTCAGTCACTGTGAGCATGCACTCCAGCCTGGACAACAGAGTGAGACTTCGACTCCAAAAACAGCCAGCTTATTTAATGAAGGTTGACTTTGATGAGGCATGAAAGTGTTCCTCTGACTACTAGAAAAAGCATGTACCTGACTACACTCAGCATCCTCCTCCCCCAGTTTCACCTGGCCAAGTCCCCCTTGTTTGTCAGGACGTAACTCAGATGTCATCCCTCTGGGAAGCCTTTCCAACCTCCCTCCCTCCCCCAAGCAATCCCACTCCTGATCTAGCCCCTCACCCCCTGCACCCAGGGGTTACGTAATACCTGTCACTTGGTTTGGAAGTCGTGTCAGCATTTCTTCCTCCCACATTGATGATAAAGCCGCCACCTCAGGTGCACACATGCACTAGGCACCATGCTAGGTGCTATCTACATTACCCTACTCACTCTCATTTTCTCCTCACTCTAGCCCTGAGAAGGACAATGTACAAAATGTATAAGTGACCTGCCCAAGAGCACAGGGTTAGCAGGTGGCCACACTGGAATTTAAGTCCAGTTCTATCTGATTCCCGAACCCGAGCTCTTTCCTCAAAACAACACTGCTTACCACACTGGAGGCTCCTCAACCGTGTGCCCCTAGCAACTAGCCCAGTGTGTACCCAAGTCTTAACCAGAACGAAAGGTGCACGAGACCCTGCATGATGAGGCAGCTGGGAAGAAGGCAGCCCCAAGCCAAAGGAGCTGCCAAAAGCATGGGTGCAGTCAAAGGTGTGCCCATGTGATGAGAACTAATGAAAACCACAGAGCCAGCACCCAGGGACTCCTGCAGCAGAAGCACACTTAGCAGCTGTCCCTGAAGGCCCTGGTGCCAAGACAGACATGACAAGAGCTGTGTAGCCACTCCAACAGGAAGACATTGAAGAGCACTGCCCTCGCTACACACCTGGAAGTGATCCTTGCCAACCCACAGTGGTAGGAAGAACAGTTCTACACACAAAACGCTGACTGAAACCCAGAAGGCTTCATTACAGGTCTTTTCTTACCCAAATTCCTTGCTTCTAGGTTAGAAATCACCCTACGAAGAAATTAGTCATGTTATTCACACAGAAAGCATTACTTTAAAAATTTTAAAGCCACATCATACAAAGATATCCTCCTTTAAAAGCCCATACAACCACTGCAGAAATTTTTCAAGCTGCTGAAAACCTCAAAAACTTTAATCAGCACAGTGAAAGCCACAACAGGCAATTAAAAAAATCTCAAGGCCCTTTAGTGCCAACAATGGCAATAACTTAGAACAATTGCAGCTCTCAGCTATTGGAAATAATAGGGACAGAAAATAGAACAGAGGTTGGAATGGGGCCTTTTAGCACTCTAGATGACTCATTTTCCGGAAAATAGACTTTCAAAATAAGAGCAAGCTCACCAGCCCACTAACACTTAAAAAATCAACTACTGTCTGCCCTTCTCCCCTAACATGTTCACATCATAAGAACTTTCTTTACCCCTTATCCATTGTAACTCATCCATCCCCCAGCTGCAAGTCAATTAGGCTCAATATACAGGCTTTTCCCACTAGAAATTCCAGCACCAAACTCCAGAATACAGCCCAACGGCTGCATTCATGAAGCTGACAATATAATTTTGCTGAGGCCATATGACAAAAGTAAGTTAATCCCATGAACGACAGTCAACAAGGTAGTTGTAAAAGTTAACAATAACCTTAGTTTTACTTACTTTATTGCATTATCAAGAATATTCCTCACGTATGCCATGGACTTTCTTTTTCCTGTTTTCTAGGAGTGAGAACATGTCACGAGGATGGAAGATGAAGGTTTTGTGGGTGATTTTTTTCCCCAATAAGGATATAATGCACTATAGTTAAGAGTTTTAGAAAGAAATATACTTTCCAGGTAACCAGAACACCTAGATTCTTTAAAAACATTAAAGAAACATTTTATTCTGAAACAATTACAGATTCGCTGGGAGTTGCAAATCAGTCATATACAATACACAACATCATTACGCTATTAATATATGCAATGATACTACAGAGAGAACTAATGTACCCTTCCATTCCACCCAGTCTTCCCCAAGGTTTATATCTTATATAATGACAGTACAATATCAAAATCAGAAACTGGCATTGGCACAACGTGAGTGTATAATTCTATGTCATTTTCTCATATATGTAGATTCATGTCCCACAATGTACCAGCACAATCAAGATACAGAACTCTTCTATCACCGCAAAGATCTCCCTTGTGTCATTTCTGTATAGTTATCAGTCACATATACTCTTCTCCTCCCAACGACCCCAAATCCCTAGCAGCCACTAACTCGGGAACACCTAGATTTTTTTTACATCAATCTTTAACTACATAAGTAACCCAAGAATACACCTGAGACATGGATACTAACCATACTTCAATGACTGTGCTGTAGGTCCCTTAACCTCTCTGCACTTAAGTTTCCTCCTCTAGAGCAGGGGTTCCCAACCCATGCCACAGACCGTACTGGTCCGTGGCCTGTTAGGAACTGGGCCACACAGCAGGTGGTGAGTGGCGGGCAAGTGGAATTCTGTCAGCTGTCAGATCAGTGGTGGCATTAGATTCTTATAGAGGCATGAACCCTATTATGAACTGCACATGCAAGGGATCTAGGTGTGCGCTTCTTATGAGAACCTAATGCCTGATGATCCCGCCCTCATCCCATCCCAGGTCCATGGAAAAACTGTCTTCCACAAAACCATTTGGTTCCTAAGGCCAAAAAGGTTGGTGACCACAGCTCTAGAGAACAGACATCATAGATGCACTGCTGTCTGTCTATAGAGGTCAGTATTGACAATGTGGAAGTCCCTGGCAGCTGGGGAGAGTGCTGCCAATGTCAGCCAGCCCTAGGATGTAAAGCACTGGATCTCATCCACTGTGCCTGGGCTGCCTGCTTTATTCTCACCGACCCACACATACCTCTTCAGAGATCAGGTCGTGCCACTCTCTCCTGATCACACTGTTGTTATAGTGTAAGTGTGGCTTTGCATATTTAACATATTCTAGGTTGGAGCTCAGTTTTTCCCAGTAGCCCTTAAAGCTGTGCACCTGTAGGAGACAAAAATATCAGCTGCTTTAAGAAGCAGGTCCCGTGACCCAAACTACCCTGTGAGTATCACGTAAGCCTTACTTCCTCTGCTGTCATTAAGCTGTGTTTCTGCGTGAATGCTTCCCATGAAGAATACATTCTAGATCCAATAGAAATTCTAAACTAGGGAGATTTAAAGAGTCTTGCTTTCCACTTCATTTTCCATCCTCTTTACAGCACCGAAACCAACAGGACTTCCCAGGGTTGCGGCTTAGCAGGAAAGCCTATATTAAACATGTCAAGTCATTTCCTCCCTAGAGACGCATTTTTTATGACTTAGGTTGTGTCAACAATGTCATGTTCACTCAGAGAACATTCAGAACATTTGAAGAAGTCACGAGTAGGCTTACTTTCCGAGTAATATCCTTGCTTCCAAGGGTATTTTTCAAAATCGAGGAATTCAAAGATAATGAAATGAACTAATTTTACATAGAGTTGTCAAAGATTCCACAACAGAACTTGTTGGCATTCTATCTAGATCTTTGAATTATGGATACAATTGTACTATTCTGAAGCAAGAATGTGTTCATTATACTCACGTTTAAATAAAATGCCACGTTAATACATTTTTTAATGTTAGAGGATACACTACTGACACAAATTGTTTTTAAACCAATGAATTTAGATTTATAACACATTATTCTTGCCAAAATATGTACAATTATAAAAAGATTTGCCTGGGGTCAGGGGTGCAATGTGTGTCCATGAAACAAAGGGACCTAGCCGGGCTTGGCGGCTCAGCCTGTCATCCCACACTTTGGGAGGCTGAGGTGAGTGGATTGCCTGAGCCCGCGAGTTCGAGAGCTGCCTGGGCAACTTGGTGAGACCTCATCTCTAGAGTAAATCAAAAAATGAGCCAGGCGTGGTAGCGTGCGCCTGTAGTTCCGGCTACTTGGAAGGCTGAGACGGAAGGATTGCTGGAGCCCAGCAGGTGGAGGCTGCAGTGGCTGGGAGCGGCCACTGCACTCCAGTCTGGGTGACTGAGTGAGACTCCAACTCAAAAAAAAAAAACAAAAAACAAAAACAAAGGGACCTGCTATGGTGACAGACCTGAATTTCACGAAAATAAGAAAACTTAAATAAGATTCACCTCAATTTTTTAAACGGCCCAAATATTAAATAATAGCACATCATTCACATTTTTATTCAAAGTCACAATGGTTTGAAATGAATTTTGGAGTATCAGCAAAGTGAGTAACATGATAATATTAAACTCTGAAGCCTGAAATGCCTGCCCAGCCGTAAGAAAAACTCCAAGAGCATCTCATTTCCAGGGAAAATGCTGGAGTCAGGCCCCGCTCCTCCCTTGAACTACTCGCTCATCTATTCCTTCCTCTTCCACTTACTTATAATGAACACACCTTTGTCCACCCTTTGGTTCTCCTTTGTATTAAAAATAATAATAATAATAATTAAGATAAATCCAGCAGACATCTGGCAGCATTAGGTCTCTGACTGTCTTGATGTGGGCTCAAGCACACTAGTGCCAAAAGCCAGAAGACTCACTGGTGTTGTGCTGACATCTAGTGGTCAGTTAAGCTATTAACTCTGCCTGCTTTGCCACAGGAGTCGCACCACACGGTTCACCCAGATCTTGCCCAGGACGGGATAACCAGGGAGAGGTGCCCTCTCTATCTGTTGTCTGGCCTCATCCCCTCAAGCCAAACGCTGTCCTGCTTTTAGAAGACTCTTCTCACATTGCCACTCCTAAGAAAAGATCCCCCCCAAATTACATTTCTTCTCCTCACTCCTCCTTTTATTTTATTTATTTATTTATTTTTTTGAGTTGGAGTCTCACTCTGTCGCCCAGACCGGAGTGCAGTGGCCGCTGCCGGCCACCGCAGCCTCGACCTGCTGGGCTCCGGCGATCCTTCCGCCTCAGCCTTCCGAGTAGCCGGAATTACAGGCATGCGATACCACGCCCGGCTGATTTTTTGATTTATTGTAGAGATGAGGTCTTGCTGCCCAAGGCGGGTCTCGAACCCACGGGCTCAGGCAATCCGCTCACCTCAGCCTCCCAAAGGCACAGGATTACAGGCTGAGCCACCGAGCCCGGCCTCACTCCTCCTTTTAAAAAATCCCTCTTCTTACAAACTTTTGGGGGCATACCATTCTTTATAGTTTCACTTTATTTTTAATTGAAAAATAGTAATTGTATATATTTATGGGTTGCGATATGATGTTTCAATGCATGCATACATTGTGGAACAATCAGATCAGGCTAATAAGCATATCCATCTGTCAGCTAAGAAGAAATAGATAAAACAGAACTTTCCATATGTCCAGGGACAGGCTTTAGAGGGGATCCAGCTTCCAATGATTGTATATAAAATCAGTATGTGTTACTTGTATGAGCACTTTTCTGGGGATATGGCCTACAGCTTACTCCAGATTTTCAAAGGAATCCATGGCTTAAAATAGTTTTAAAAAAAAACAAAAACCCACAGAGTTAGAAGAAAGAGTATCTGAAGGTAAAACAAAACAAAAATAAAACTTACATTTAAGTAAGAAACTCTGTTAGCCAAGTCTCAAAAATATTTTCACGTGAACTTACATGTCCTTCAGGGAGGTCACTCGCCTATTTTAATATCTATAATATCTTACAGATATTAAGACAATACAGAAAAAAAGTCAGTTAGTGTATATGTCACAATTTGGTATCTACTAGACAAATGATGAGATTTTTAAAATTAAGAAAATTCACAGAGATCATTGTAAATGGAGGCCTATCTGAAAGCCTGGGAAAAAGACAGCACAGGGGACTGAGATGGACTTAAGTGAAGGAAAAGAAGCGGATTTCCAGGTGGGGCTCTTAGGGTTTGAGTGAAGACTGAGAGACCAGAGCATGGATGCTGGGTTTAGATCAGATGCAGAGTAATAGAACAAACAGCCAAGAACAAGCACTTCACTTCTGTGGTAAAGATACCAGCCTCTACTGTGGGACTCCCAGACTCGGCTACGCATTGGAACCACCTGGGTCCCATCCCCAAATGATTTAACTGGTTTGGGATGTGACTGGGCTTCATGAGTTTTACAAGTTCCCCAGGTGGTCCTAATGTTCGGCTGGGACTGAGAACACTGCTTGAGCATGTCCAAGTAATTCCAGTCACCCTCCCACCCTCAAACATTCTAATCAAACTATACCTCTGGTTTCAAGGCTGATAAAAAACCTGCTGTCCGAAGACGTGTGATTGTGTGGCTTAAACATAGGAGATATGGTTAAAGAGGAGGTTAGGGGAAATCTTTGAGGAATCCTAAACGCCAAGTTAACATCAGCATGCTCATTGGCCCAGAGAATAAAAGTAGCTCCAATGTAACACTTTAGATGTTGTCACCAAGTATGGGGAGAGGAGAGCAGAACCTGTACCATTACATCCTAACAGCCACGGCACACCAGCTCGCCACTTATGCTCAAGGATGAACCTGGGAGCACAGAGAATCACTCTGTCAGTCAATCAGCATCCATCCAAGAGGCCAGGACCGAGGACTGCACACAGCAGGAACAGCAGCAACACAAAACAAAAGTCACACCAGGCCAAGAAGTGCATCACCAGCTACTTGAAGAAAGCTCCTAATGCTTAAAAATATATACACAGAAATATTGTATAAGAAAAATACCCATGGGCTGAGCTACTCCAGGGAGACCCCAGTGTTAGATTTTCAAGGAATGACCAAGAAGCATTTTCCAGCACAAAGAGGAGTTTTGAAATTTTGATTTTGAAAGAAGGAAAATTAAGCCAAGATACTTCTTTAAAAATTATCTTACTTTTTCTCTTAGGATGACATGAAGTCATTGTCCAGTACAACCCTTGTAACTATTCATTGAACAAAGGAACCAATGGTTTACATTAAGGGACTGTTTCCTATTTATACTTTGGATTGCCAATTGATCCAAAAACAAACAAACAAAAAAGGTACTGGCTCACCTGCAAACTACTACTAGAAAAAAAACAGCTGCCTTTCACTTCTAAAAGGTCCTCTGGCATTGGTCCTACTTCTGCTGACCAGCCAGCATCTTCTCACAGGGGAGAAGGCCAACCCTTTGAACCGTGTGCCCCAGACTCAACAACTAGCAGGGCTAACGCATCAATCCAATTTGACTCTTCAGTGTATCCCATGTTGGTATCAGCTTTTTCTTACAAGAGAAATACAGTGGCCCACTCCCTCTAGCCTGGAAAAAATAATACAAAAAATGTCTATATATACAAGACACCACACTAAACTAAGATACTCTCGAGGAACATCCACACACAGGACAAGTGACAAGAACTCCTGGGGTTGTCCACTAAGGGAAATGCATGCTATGACCCAAGGTCTCCTGAATATCAAGGGACTTTCTTTCTCTTCCCCAATATCTAGCAAAAATGTCCACCTACTTGCCCAGCTGGGCAGCTCAATTAGCCATTTTTAATGAGCTGGATTTTTTTTAATGGAATCACTAAATATGGCTCTAAACTATTCCATCTCACAGTGAGCATACGTACTGATCTTGCCCTCCTCTCAATCTTGAGAAGTAAGTACGAAGTCCCCAACCAAAACTATGACTGTGAGTAGCACAGCCTAGAGGCTGGGAGGAGAGGAACAAAAACAAGAACCCTTGATCCTAGGTCTGTTCCTCAATTTCGTCATCTAGGAAGCAGACTGAAGATATACCCATCTCTACAAAAGTGACAGGAATGAATTCACTAGCCCAAAGCACTCTTTCTATTGAGAAATGTTTCTTTGCAGCACCATAAAATTATGGTTTACAATATTCACTGAATTTACTATAAGTAATGTTTCTTTGTAGCACTATAAAATTATGGTTTACAATATTCGACAGATTCACTATAACTAATTGTCCCAGAAAATAACGTGCAAACAGAACTTTAGAAGAAAATCAGGGCTGGGCACGGTGGCTTAAGCCTGTAATCCCAGCACTTTGGGAGACTGAGGCGAGAGGACTGCCTGTGCCCAGGGGTTCGAGACCAGCCTGGGCAACTTGGTGACATCTCCTCTCTACAATAAATCAAGAAAAATTAGCCAGACATGGTGGCACACGTCTATAGTTCCAGCTACTTGGAAGGCTGAGGCGAAAGGATCACATAAGTCCAGCAGGTCGAAGCTGCAGTGGCCGTGAGTGTGCCACTGCACTCCAGCCTGGGAGACAGAGTGAGACTCGAAAAAAAGAAAAATAGAGAAAATCAGTATTTCCCACATAACCAACTGACACTTCTGGTGATGCTACAGATCTTTGTCCAAGCTACAGTTCTAATTTTTTTTAATCGTAAGCTAATACAGTGCAATTGTGCTAATACTTCAGATCCTTAACAGACCTTTTAAGTGATGGTGCTTGTCTGTATTGTGGGGGGTCAAGGGGAAAAAAAAACGGGTTTTTTTGTGCTTCACTAAGTAATTAATTACACTCATGCTACCCCCCAATTAAAGTAGAATTTTTGGTTAACGCTTTTTTTTAATTTTTAATTTTGAAGGTGTGGGGTACAATTCAGGGTTAGGTATACAAAGTTCACCTTGTTGATGAGGTATGCCTCCCCACGCCATCCCTGGCAGCTTCCCACTACTGCCAATCCGGCTCCCCACACCAGGTTTTGTTAACACTTTTTAAGAGAAGAAGCATGTGAACACGTCTCTGAATGGAGAACAGCCCAGGTGTCAACCACTCTTCCCCCAGCTGCTCAGGGACATTAGGCCCTCGATAGACATTGGCAGTAACACCCTCACCCTGAAGAGAAGGAGTTGAAATCTTTCTGGCCTTCCCAGTCTCTGAGTCAGGTAGTTAATCACCTCTAACAAGGGATTAAATACACTAAAGATGTCCAACTTTAGAAAGACTATGGTAAAAATAT
The DNA here is from genome assembly GCF_000164805.1 of Carlito syrichta. Lineage (NCBI taxonomy): Eukaryota > Metazoa > Chordata > Mammalia > Primates > Tarsiidae > Carlito > Carlito syrichta. Next base: position 12,811 of record NW_007224292.1, on the reverse strand, counting down.
CTCATCTCTCCATCTGTAGCATAAACATTCTTTTATCTTTATATTTGAGTAAGTTATTGTTTCCATTTTAAAAAAATCTTTACATGCCTCCTATAGTTTTAATAGGTCTCTTCTCACTATAAAACCAAGGGCAATTTTTAATCTTCTAGGAAAGTTGCCACTTCCCTAGAGCAACAGTTTACAAAGGGATAAAAATCACTCTTGGGAATGTCACTACTGATGACATTCCTTTTAAGGAAAAGGTCTTGCTTCAATATACTTAATTTTTTTTTTTTTTTTTTTTTTTGAGTTGGAGTCTCACTCTGTCACCCAGACTGGAGTACAGTGGCCACTCCCAGCCACCGCAGCCTCAATCTGCTGGGCTCTGGCGATCCTTCTGCCTCAGCCTTCCAAGTAGCCGGAATTACAGGCATGCGCTACCACACCCGGCTGATTTTTTGATTTATTGTAGAGACGAGGTCTCGTTGCCCAGGTGGGTCTCGAACCCGTGGGCTCAGGTAATCCACTCACCTCAGCCTCCCAAAGGCACGGGATTACTTAATTTTTTAAAAATTACTTTGAGAACCATTTATAATGAGGAAGTCTTTTGTTTGTCAGGGGACAATTTTCTAATTTAATTTATTTAGCAGCCCTAGCATGTCCATATATGTCTTCATCTGTTTTGGCAGCTATAACCAAATATCATAAATTAGGTGGCTTATAAACAGAAATTTATTTCTCACTGTTCTTCAGACTAGAATGTCCAAAATCAAGGCATAGGTAGACTTGATGTCTGACAAGGGCCGATTTCCAAGACAGCCATATTTTCATCATAACCTCAGGTGGCAGAAGAGACGAGCCAGCCTTCTGGGGTCTGTTCTATAAAGGCACTAATCTTAATCATCAGGGCTCTGCCCTCATGACCTAGTTACCTCCCAAAGGCTCTAACACCTAAAACTATCACCTTGGGGGTTAGGACTTCACCTTTTGAATTTTGAAGAGAGACAAACATTCAGACCACAACAATATATTAAAAATTTGTCAGCTGGGCTCGGTGGCTCAGCCTGTCATCCCAGCACTTTGGGAGGCTGAGGTGAGTGTATTGCCTGAGCCCGCGGGTTCGAGACCCACCTGGGCAACTTGGTGAGACCTCATCTCTACAATAAAATAAAAAATTAGCTGGGCGTGGTAGCGCATGACTGTAGTTCCAGCTACTTGGAAGGCTGAGGCGGAAGGATGCCGGAGCCCAGCAAGTCAAGGCTGCAGTGGCCGGCAGCGGCCACTGCACTCCAGTCTGGGTGACAGAGTGAGACTCCAACTCAAAAAAATAAATAAACAAATAAACATTTGTCAAGTGTTACACTTCATACTAAAAAAAAGTATTTTAGCATACAGAAAGAGGAGGAAAGTATATATCTAGTTCATTTTTCCCTTCCCTCCCTTGACTCCTTATCAGGGTACTAAGGAAAATGAAAGTAAGTATGGTCAGAGTAAACAGGGATCCCATGGGCCTCAAAGAAAGAGTCTGGCAGCAAGCACACGTTCTAAAGTTAATTTGTGATTCAGGTCACTATTGTTCAAGTCAGCTTCTATCAGGAAAGCACGGCAAGAACAATCACATAACTGGGACTTGGGAGGGAGGGGTGGAGGGTGGGACGTGCCACTGCAACCAAGTCCATCACTATATAATTAAGCTGGGACTTGGGGTAGAAGAAGTAGGTTAAAGGCAAAGACAGCAGCTTACAGTGAGTGGTACAATATACGCAAAGATGGGGATACAAGCAGGAGATGTCAGGCCAGGTGCCTTATGGACCAGAAGATACTGATTAGAGTCTCCCAAGCTGAGTGATTGGCGTGGGGATGGAGGGAGCTGGTCAAACCAAATCCAGCACCATCTTCCCTGACCCCAAAGCCAGTTCCAGCAGTATACCGCTTCTCTCTCCTGAGGGAATCATGTCTGCGTAGAGAGGTCATGAAGAGACCTACAATGTTTCAACTTGTCAGGTAACTGCTAGCACATGAACACGTGGGGCCGCCAAAGAGCTCCCAAGCACATGGGGAAACAGCTCACAGGAAACAACTGTCTGCAGACCTGAATACTGAAGATATGGGAGAGAGAGGAAAACGGAGACTAAAGAGAGACTGTCAAAGGAGGAAAAAGACACACAAAAGACATAAAACACATGGAACAAACACCCTTGGAGGACATGCCATTACACACACACACACACACACACACACACACACACACACACACACACACATACACACACAGAAAACAAACCAGAGAATACAAAAGTTAGCTACTTTGTTCCTAAGCAAAGTCAAATCACATTCTTAGATTAAGCCAATGGGTAAAAATTTTAAAGCCCCCTTATCATTCCTTTATGTTTACTTAATTTTTTAAATGAAAACATACAATGTTGGTAAGGTTATAGTAAAACTAATAAACTCATAAGTCCCTTGAAACTATAAATTATCGAAACTTTTGAATACCAATTTAACAAAACCAGAACCAAAAGCTATAAAAATTGCCAGAGTCTTTCACCCAATGATACTCCTGAGGACTTATCCTCAGAGGAATAAATCAAAAGAAAAACCGGCCCAGCATGGTGGCTCACACCTGTAATCCCAGCACTTTGGTAGGCAAAGGCAAGACAACTACCTGAGCCCACGGGTTCAAGACCAGCCTGAGCAACGTGGTGAGAGTTCATCTCTACAATTAAAAAAAAAAATAGCTAGGCGTGGTTCCAGTTACTTGGAAGGCTGAGGTGGAAGGATGACCTGAGCCCTGCAGGCAGACACTGCGGTGGCCATGAGTGGGTGACAGAGTGAGACTCTGAAACAGAAAAAAAAGAAAAAGAAAGAAAAAAGAAAAGCTGTATGTATAAAAATACTCACTACAACATTATTTCTAATAGCAAGAATATTTGTAAACAGGAGATAGAAACAAACTATCCAAAAACAGAAACAAAAAATGAGTTAAGACACAATAACATAGAACAATCCTATGGAATCATGAGAAATGATAAATGATAATTTTATGTAGCAACATAAAAGAAGTTTATGATAATATTATAATTTGTAATATTTATCAAATATCTGTAGATCACAATTTACCACTATGTAAAATACATATACCTGTAACAAAGATCCAGAGGAAGTGGGGGAAAATAGACAGTTGATATGTTAGGAACTGTAGAATTGTGGGTGACATTTTTTCCAAAAATTTTCTTCACTAGTTTGTTGTTTGTCTACTAACAACATGGGTTTGGTAGGACTAGTGGTAAAGGCAGAAACAAATGCTAGGGTAGAATCTCTCTTTTTTTTTTTTTTTTTGAGTTGTAGTCTCACTCTGTCACCCAGACTGGAGGGCAGGGGCATGCTCCCGGCAATCCTTCCACCTCAGCCTTCCAAGTAGCCAAAACTACAGGCACGTGCTACCACGCCTGGCTAATTTTTTATTTATTGTAGAGACGAGGTCTTGCCAAGTTGCCTGGATAGGTCTCAAACTCACAGGTTCAGGCAATCCTCTCGCCTTGGCCTCCCAAATTGCTGGGATTACAGGCTGAGCCACCGAGCCTAGGGGTAGGATCTCTTAATGTAACTTTCAAACTATTACTGAAGGCTGGGCACAGTGTCTCACACCTGAAATCACAGCACTTTGGGAGGCCAAAGTGAGAAGATCATTTGAGACCAGAAGTTCAAGACCAGCCTGGGCAACATAGCGAGATTCTGTCTCTACAAAAAGATTTTTAAAAATCAGCCAGGCATGGTGACACATGCCTGTAATCCAAGCTACTTGGGAAGCTGAGGCAGGAGGATTGCTTGAGCCCAGGATTTCGAGGCTGCAGTGATCTATGATTGTATCCCTGCCTCCAGCCTGAGCAACAGAGCTAGACCCTGTCTAAAAAAAAAGAAAGAAAGAAGAAAACTATCACTGAAATCTTTTTTTTTTTTTCCTTTCATCTTGTTGCATTAGTAGGGCTTCATAACGGCATCATACTTCTGCCTGGAAACCCAGCTCGTCGGTCTACCCTTAAGGATTCTTTTTAGTTTCAAAACCTAGAACCACTAAACCAGCCTCTGAACTGCCCTGCCCTGCTCCCAGTGTATCACCATGACTTCAAATGCCATGGCCTTGCCCCACTGCCCACATCTGGCCTGCTCTTCATAAATCTGAAAGAATCAAATACAAACAAAAGGCAGCAGCACCCTGAGCCGCCCACTGCTGGAAGGTGAGATTTCCCAGTCCACATGCAGCTGTAATTACCAGCAGGCAATTCCAAAAACAACAGGAGCTTCAAGGAAACTGTGCTAAAATACTCCCTAGTTTTTAACTACACATATATTCCTTTCTACTAACCTACTCTTCTGAAACCACCAGATTTCAGAAAAACACTAATAGCTACAACTCAATGTTCAGAGTTGGACTGAGCCCACATAGTGAGCCAATACAGATCACTCTTGAGAAATAGAAAAGCTGTGCTTAGAACCAGAAGAAAATCAGATAGTCCTTGTTGGTCTTAACATTGGAAATTCAGCCAGGTATGGTAGCTCACACCTGTATCCCAGCATTCTGGGAGGCTGAGGCAAGAGGATTGCCAGAGCCTACGGGTTAAAGACCAGTCAGGGCAACTTGGTAAGACCTCGTCTCTGCGATAAATCAAAAAATTAGCCAGGCATGGTGGTGCGCACCTGTGGTTCCAGTTACTTGGAATGCTGAGGCAGAAGGATCGCCTGAGCTCAGCAGGTTAAGGCTGCAGTGGCCATGAGTGTGATAGAGTGAGACTCCTATTCAAAAAAAAAAAGATTGGAAATCCTGTGTGTGTTGGAGGATGAGGAGGAGCATGATGGTGCAAATGAAGTCAAAACAGCTCCCAGGCTCTCTAAAGAGAATCTGCAAGAATTCTTCCAAGCAGGGACTGATCTGAAGTACAGCAGCAAATGCCAGTTCTGGACATTATATATTGAGCACTGTAATTCTCTTCTACCTTTGGGAAGCTTTCACTTTCAAGCACATTCCTAAGATGCAGTACTATCATACTCAGTGACCACTCACCCAGGTAGGATTCTCCAGAGAAACTGCCCTGCCCCCATGCCCCTCCCCTCCCCGCCAGTTTGCAAGCCCTCTGGAATAGCCATAAATAACACTTGGGGCAGCAAAGCTGTGGTCACACTTGTCTGTGATTTGTTGATCACGTTAAGGACTCACCTTCATAAGAGGCAGCTCAATGTCTTCCATCATAAGGGTTATTCCAGGAATTTCCTACAGTGGGAAAAAACACACACACGGCTGTTCAACAGATCAATGCCACTGACTCAAGCTTTCAGGAAGTGTTTTCTACACAGACAGAAGCTGAAGGCAACTTCCAGTTTGCTAACCTCTACTTTAAATAAACCTTGGGGTGTAAAAATAACAGTGAACGCAGCCTCTCTCTTGCCTCAGGAAGGGAAATATTCTTTACAGTCACGATTATAATAGTTGACAGGCTCTCTAAAGGAAAAGACTTTTATGAAGAAAGAGAGAGTAAATAGTGAATTCTTTATCTATCTTCCGTTTAAGTACAAATGAGGCCAATTATATTGCATCAAATGCAATGATAAAGGGGAAATATTCCATTATGTATACTCAATGCTCTCTCTTCTTTCTTCCACTTAAATGTATTATGGTTGTCCCCTGAGCCTCACAAAAAGGAACCAAGCCTAATGGGATTCCTGCATGATTTGAGTGGGTTATTTTTCTGCACTTCATAGTCCACCACAACATCAGAGATAAAAGCTCCCCATTAAGAGTTTCTGCAACAGTATCATGGCAAACCTGACAGGTAAACAAGTCATATCAGGAAGTCCAAATAATAGCATTCTGTTAATGAGTGGGCATTAAAACAGAAATTTAATAAACGAATAAACTTTCAGGATTGCTCCTTATTCACTGTTATTTTGAAAAGTGTGTCCTATGTTAATTATATCATTAGCCTCTCATCTGATCGATTCACCTTTCATTTCCTTAAAAAAAAAAGTAGATAATATATGAGAAAATAATTTAGGATGCATTATGTAGAAATAAAAATTCGTATTTGTTTAAAATTTAAATTCTCTGGAATATACTGATATACAATATTTCTGTGAAAAACAGCATGGCAGCAATAGAGAAATTTTCAGAATATTCAGGTGACTGAGTTGTTCATTGTAACAGTAGAAAGCTTGTGGTGAGATGCTGTGTGAGATGCTGGAGAGGATACGGCGAAAAGGGAACACTTCCACACTATTGGTGGGGGTGTAAACTAATACAACCTCTGTGGAAAACAGTGTGGCAATTCCTAAAAGATCTAAAAATCAACTTTTCATACAACCCCGCAATCCCCCTACTGGAAATATACCCAGAGCATGTCAAATCACTCTAGGAAAAAGATACCTGCACACATATGTTTATTGCAGCATTGTTCACAATAGTAAAAACATGGAACCATCCATGCTGCCCAACGAAAGAGGACTGGATTTTTTTTTTAATATAGTATATACACATGATGGAATATTACGCAGTCATAAAAAAGGAAAAATTTATGAACTTCACAGCAACCTGGACAGACTTGGAATCTATAACACTGAGTGACCTATCAAAGAAACAAAGAACTGAGTATCACATGTTCTCACTTATAAGCGGACCTTGAACAATTATCGTAATACTATAAGTAAAGGATTGGCAGTAGTGGGAAACTGCCAGGGGAGGGCGGGGGCAGGATTGACAGTAGTGGGAATCTTGCCCGGAGATGGGGGGGTGCCACACCTCAGCAGTAAGGGCACCTGCATAGTGAACATTTGTATACTTAACCCTGAATTGTACCCCATCTGCAAAATTTAAAAAATTTAAAAATAAAGAATCGACACTGCTTCATGTAGGTATTCTGCAACAGAGAATACCTCCAAAAAAGTATTACTATTTCACTACAGTTTTAGGTTATAAATAACATTCTAAAATAGGAATAATTGCTTGCAAAGCATAATTCAGTATCTATGTGTAAAAGCACCATGTTCTCTTTAAAAATCCAAGTCAGTTGTCACCACATGGAGGTATGAAATTAATGTTTTCTACTGTGGTAACTTTTTATTGAAGCTGTAGTATGAAGAACATTTGTAGATTAGAGAAAGGAAAAGTAAAGAATTTACATCATTGTAAAGATAAGCACAGACTCATAGAATCTTAAGATTAAAGGAGACCTTTAACGTAACCTACTATAACCGCAAGAGGTTTAAAGCAACATGATAAACCCCAAGATGAGTTCAGTACACAGAGGTTATAACCGCAGGTTTCTTTATATTGCATTTCTTGTGAGACTTCCTGATGTCACTCTTATAGGTCCACAATGGCTCCTCTGCCGCATTGAGTCTTGACAAATGCAAAAGTGATGTGTTGCCTGTCAGGATGATATTCTCACACCACATCCAATTAACACGTGCTCAATCTTCTAACAGCCCTGGGAACTAATGGTCCAGCCCTGCCTCCTGGACACTTTGCACACAGGACATAACAGCAAGGCGTGGAAAGAGAGGGAGTGAAGATGTGCATTTCCTGACTCCAGGGTGGTATGACCTGCAGACTTCCTGCCACAAGACCACAGGGTCTACATGTACATTCACAAGTTTCTGAAACAAAAATGTATAAACCTAGAGAAGGAACAAGCTCAGATCTTTCCCTTAGTATTCTAAGTTTATGTATAAAAATATAATAACCATAACAGTAAAAGACTAGAAATGGGGGCCTTTAGAAAACACTACCACTGTGTATACCAAAGGTTAGAAATGAATCAAACACATTTGATATGTCTTTTTTAAGAACCATATTTAGACATGGTCTAGATACAAAATGGGAAGTGTCACAGTTTATCCTAGGACATATTTTCCTATATCTGTGTTTCCTAAATTCGATTTATTTCTCTAAATATCTTTTTGATACAAACCTCTGCCTCAAGAATAAGCATATAGTTCCGATGTCTAAATATGAAAGAAGAGGCAGAACCTTTTTCAGATGCAGCCTACGCATGGTTTTCACTTGCTGGTTCAGCACAGCTCAGCATGTTCAAGAGAAAATTGAACTGCACCATATTTAAGAGAAGATGAACCATGTTTTAACTCAGTACTTCCTAATTTAAAAGGAGGGAGTCTAGAACAACAGGAAGAAAACATTGAATGAGGTGCTTAACATTGCTGACTTTTACTGATCTTGAAACTCTAACGTTATTAAAGATTTGTTTTGAGGCTGAGGAAAGGGGTCATGCCGGTCTGCATCTACCAAGTATAGTAGCAGTGATTCAGCCATTCCTCATTTATAAAAACCTAATAAATATTTCAATCTACTCTGATAATTTAAAAATCTAAAATACCATTTTATAAAAGTACCATGATAGAGATTTAGTTCTATATGGTAGTAGGAAGTGTAATATCCTGTGTACCTTAGCCTTTTATATAAAAGTTTTACTGCTTTTATATAAACTTTCATCACCAGCAAGGATTCATTATTACTTTTCTGCCAGAAAATTCCAACTCAGTTCCTTATCCGTTAAAACAGAAATGAAATCACAACCTTGATTACTATAACAGAGATGTCCTACAACTTACCCACAACTGTGAATTTATTTCAATTGCATGTGGAATACAAAGTGTTAACTTACTGTATTCCAAGTGAGCACTGAGGAATAAGGCAAAAGTTTGTCCACGTTACTTGTCTCTGGATATACACTCCAATATGAAGAAGCTGAATAGATTTTTAAAAGAGGAAAAAAACAAGGTGTTTTTTACTTTTCTTTAGCAAGGAAGTCAACATTATCATTTAGCCAAGTCAAACAAAGCAACAAAAGTTCATTGCCTTACCCCTCATCCTCAATAGGTTAACCATTAGGGAATTTTATCTACTGATAAAAATGTTCAGATTCGGTTTTTTACAATGAGGTTAATTTCATTTTTTTTTTTAATTAGTACTATAGCTAACCAAAGGACATTATACCACTTTATATGAAGCCAGCCAACACAAAACTGGGCTAAGAAAGTTATATTTTACTGGGAAAAAAATCACTAATAAGGTTACAGAATCAAGATCATATCTTATATCTCATCAGTCTCTGAACAGCCATCACTTCTCACAAAAACCACAAGAGAATGAAATATAATTAGCTGCTGACTGCAATAGAGTTTTTTTTTTTAAGTGCTCCTAAGCAGCATTTTGACAGGTTGAGGCATTCATTATCAATTTACTGCTTTCCCTCAAGCAAAGGGGTCAAGTACCCAACTTAAGGTGCACCATCAGCAACACTTACCAATTATAAATTCCTGAATGAGGTCAAATGAATGGCAGGCAGAGATGTTCTCAGAAATCCACTGAATAATCTTTAAAAAGTAAAACAGAACTCCACTGGTATTTAAGTCTACACTCCACCCCCACCACCAAAGAAATATGAATATATATATATTTTGGAATTGCCTAAGAATATACTCATTTCCACACTTTCTTCAAGATACATAATACAATTCTGGGTAAGACATTATTATAAATGAGGTCCTTTTTATACATCTTTTAAATAAATGTCCTTGGCTGGGACCCAAATAAACCTTCTTCAACCCAATATTTGTTTGTTTTTGCTAGAACAGGTCATGTTCTAGCAAAGCACCAGTGGGAAGAACTGTGGGATACAGAAGAAAACAAAGCAAACGAAACAACTTGGAGGCTGCAGGCCTGAGTTTGAATTCCAGCTGGGAGGTGGTGCCACTGCATTCCACCTTGGGTAACAGAGTGAGACCCCAACTCAAAATAGATAAGCTATTTTATTCCAAACCTATTTATGCTAGTTGTATTGATTTTCACCATTAGGAATGCTGCCACGCCAGCTAATCTTTGTTAACATCATGGTACTACCCTCAAGGGAGGGATCATCCCTGCCAAACCAACAACTCTCTCAATCTCCCTAACCACCCTTCTGGAAGAGTGAAGCTCCCTGTCTGCCATCTCAGAACTGACAAACATCATAAGGCATGCCTAGCAGCAGTGCACACTTACATTTTTGCTCCCATCAATAAGCTATTTTAGGCTTAGCGTGGCGGCTCATGCCGCTAATCCCAACACTTTGGGAGGCCGAGGCAGGAGGATCACTTGAGCCCAGGAGTTCAAGACCAGCCTGGGCAACAGAGCGAGGTCTTGTCTCTACAAAAAGTTAGGTGTGGTGGTACACACCTGAAGTCCCAGTTACATGGGAGGCTGAAGCAGGAGGACCACCTAAGCCCAAGAGGTCAAGGCTGTGATGAGAAGTGATGGTGGCACTGCATTCCAGCTGGGGTAACAGAGTGAGACCCCAACTCAAAATAAATAAATAAGCTGTTTTATTCCAAACCTATTTATGCTAGTCGTATTGATTTTCACAATTAGGTAATTAAATAAAACATTACTATAGACAAGTGAAATATGGATGCAAAAAGAATGTCATTGGGTCAATAAAAACTGAATGCTTCAGAAAAACTCAAAGGCCTGTCTCTAAAACACTAAAAAGCTAGATTAGGTGAGAGAACTATAAAAGAATGGGTCAAGAAAAACGCCTGATATACACAGTTTGCTTTGGAAGGGTCTTTAAATTATTGATCTCTTTAGAAATAAAAACTTTTTAAAGAAACAGAAAGTTAGAGATAACACATTATAGTGATCTTATGCAAGAAAAATTACTTTGAACTCCAATTAGCTGATGCACAAAGAAAGGCCTTAATCTACACCAAAAGATGAGTGTATAAATGTACATTTTTATGTTTTTGGCTAAAATAAAATGTCTAATTTGTCTTTTTGTAATTAACCAGCCACCCACTGGTCTCAACCCAGTTTGTTTTCCGAATCTCTCCAATTTCACAGGGTAAGTATAAAAATTAAGTGACAGA
>NW_007224292.1:0-1217 GCF_000164805.1 Carlito syrichta | reverse complement strand
AAAAAAAAGTACACACAAAAAATATGCTCAAGTCAAGAGAGAGACGATAAGCCAAGTAAAAATTAGTTGTTGCCAAATAAAAAATAACTTCTGATCATTTTCAACCACAAAATGCATTCGGTATTGGCTTACTTAAACATAAGCTATATTCGCACCTGGTCTTCCAGGAACCGCAGGCCTCGGCCACATGAGAGCAGACAGTGCAAGGCAGCCATCTTCTCACTGTCTAGGTGGGTGTTCCATAGGAACTGTAATAAGTAGGACTGGTTGAGGAGTGCTCTATAGAGCGTTCCAGAACTGCAATCCAGTACCAGGGACCCTGACAGTGACTGCAAAGGACTATGAGGTAGCATATCAGTCATTTCATTATTTCCTGGGGGAGAGAAAAGTAGATCAGCAAATAAAAGAACCTCTTTCACTCAAATACAGATATGAAAGTCAAAACAAACCCTGATGGGTTGTATCCCTGAGAGAAAAACCCGCAGCCATACCTGTCAGAAACAGACTGTGGCAGATCAAGTCTGGATGTTGAATGTTAAGTAGATGAAAGAAATGGCCAGGTAAGTAAACAGCCACGTAATAGTCTATAAAAGAGAAAGATTTAAGTCATTGACATGTGGTAAGAGCTATACAGGTAAAGCCCAGGACTTCACATTATCCCTGTTTTCCTTTGAACCTCTCAAAACACAAAAGCTTTTACCAATGTAATAACAAGCTGTCTGGTACCATGGTATCAACACATTTCATCTTACCAGTCAGACCTCATTTATTTCTATCTGTGGCTAATTTTCTTCAGACATTTAGCCATGGTTATCTTAATTCATACCTGTGGCTTTGTTTCTAAGGGAACTGTGGCTTTATGTGAATCTAAATGAGCTCTGAGAGCAATTAGAATAAAAATGTAAAGCAACATGAATTATTTCTTAATCTCATAGGCTGGGAATAACATATAATGGGAATTTTCTTCATAATCTCTGCCCATTGGGGGAAGTTCTAAAATTTAGCTCCCCATGTTTGTCCACTCCTCAGCAGCAGTAGCAGCAGCATTTTTAGAACCTTTAAACTGATATTCATTAAAACAATCTCCGCAGATGCATCATGAAGAATGAATTCATCTCCTTGAATAGCTAGCTGCCTAGAATTCTCACCTTCAGTCCCTGCACTAGATATTTTTGTACCAAGAACATTTATACCCAGATTGAGACAATGTATATAAA